>NW_024412404.1:12260542-12400708 GCF_014898765.1 Herpailurus yagouaroundi | reverse complement strand
AAAAAAAAAAGACTTGGGGTGCCTGGGTGGCTCAGTCGGTTGGGGATCTGACTTCAGCTCAGGTCATGATCTCACAGTCTGTGAGTTCAAGCCCTGTGTCGGGCTCCGTACTGACGGCTTAGAGCCTGGAGCCTGCTTCGGATTCTGTGCCTCCCTCTCTCTCTGCCCCTCCCCTGCTCATGCTCTGTCTCTCTCCGTCTCAAAAATAAATAAAAACACTGAAATTTTTTTTAAAAAAGACTGAACATTCTGGTTTAAATGTATTCAGGTAACACCAAGTTAGTTTGTCTAATGAAAACATCAAGACGCTTCATGTTTGTCTGAAAACTATAATAATACAGCACTTGGCATGTATAGGAATGCCTTTTGCCCTTTGATTTCAGAACTGCTCATGTGATGCTTCTAGTATTGTTCATGGAATAATGGGCTGCTAATCAAATTAAACACAGTATTCATACTATCCAGAGAGTATAAGATAATTCACTTGCTGAGATTAATATGTAAATCGACTTTATTTACAAATCACTGTCTTGATAATTACAATTCTGTAAAACTTTCATCTGGGCAAAAGTATAATTACTGAGTTCTAGCAGTTCCTCGAACTGAAACTGAGAGGTTATTCAAAATTAATCTGTAAGAGACAAAATTCCCATGTTTCTGGGATTGCGGGGCTCTGGGTTTTCAGTAGCTGGTTCTTTTGAAAGTAACTCACTACTATTGTCAGGGTAAATGCCAAAGAAATTATTCTGGGGAGAGTATTCTTGAGGTGGGCCTCCCAAGTTGTGAATTGGCTGCACGGGCAATGAACATCTTAATTGGAGGAAGAGGGAAAGGAAAAAATCCCCGTGGTGGAATAGACTGTGTGTGTGTGTGTGTGTGTGTGTATTTGAGGAGAGGGATAGTATAAACCTTTCCTTTCTGTTGCACACTGACTCTACGGTGAAGGGCCATATAGGGAGCACCCCTTGTCACTTCCTCTGCCCCATCTTGTAATATCAGCAGTCAGCTCATCTGGTTCTGGATATTTAGATTTCTCTTTGTTCCACTCTTTTGCCATAAAATCGATTCCACTGTGAACTATGAATTTAGACCTATTAAGCCTTTCATTGGTTGCTTCTCAGTCTGCGGTTGCTGATGACTATCACCGCTGGTATCTTTTAAGCAGATGCCGAGTCTGTGGGTGTGCATGGGTATGCATATTCTTTCTTAAAATGGCTAAGCTTTTCAAGGGCTTTACCTTTTCTTTCGAGTAGTTAGGTAAGTTGTATGGTGAGAGATTTCTAAACCAGTGAGAACTTCTGCTCCAAGTGAAGAGAGCTGTAAAAAATTCTAATGATTGCTGTCCAGAATTCTATCACTCAAGGACCAGGGCAGTGGAGTGCCTGGATGGCGTAGTCGGTTGAGCTTCTGACTCCTGATTTCGACTCTGCTCGTGATCCCAGGGTTGTGGGATCGAGCCCCGTGTTGGGCTCTGCGCTGAGTGTGGAGCCTGCTTGGGATTCTTAATCTATCTCTCTCTCCCCCTCTGGCCCTCTTCCCTTCTTGCCTGTGCGCTCTCTCTCTCTCAAAATTAAAAAAAAAAAAAAAAAAAAAAGGACCTGTGCAGAAATCGGTACTTAAACTGGTGCTTTCTGGTTGGAGTGACCTACTGGAACCAGGAGATCCCAAATGGTGGAGGAGGTCAAGGTCAAGGAAAGGAAAGTTCAAGAAATGATACACCCACGTTCCTGCCCACTGCTTCCTCTTCTTTTAAAAAATTCGGCTGAGGTGTAAGTTACATACAAGGAAATGCACAGATCTTGAGTGTAGAGTTCTATGACTTTGACAAGCAAACACACCTAGTAACCACGCTCCCAGTCAAGGTATGAACATTTCCATCATCTGGGAAAATTCCCTGGTCTCCTTCCCAGTCAGTCCTCACCCTGCAGAGGCAACCACTGTTCCGTTTTTTTAACAGCGTAGATGAATTTTGCTTATTCCTGAATGCCGCATGCAGGGAATCAGATAATGTGGACGCTTCTGTGACTGGCTCCTTTTGTTTACCGTAATGACTGAGATCCACACTCCAGCTTGCTGTGGTAACGAAGTTCCTTCCTTGTTATTACTAAATAGTATTAATTCTTTGGACATATCCCGATTTGTTTATTCACTCTCTTGTAATGGACATTTGGATTGTTTACCAGATTAGGCTGGTATGAGTAAAGCCTCTATGAATATTCTGGAACAAATTCTTTTTTTTTTTTTTTTTTTGGAAACATAGGTGTCCATTTTTCTACAGTAAGCAAGAGTGAAATTGCTGGCTCCTCAGGGAAAAATATATTTAATTTTAGAGAAAATGGCCACAGCAGTTTTTCAAAAGGGATTGTTTCAGTTTGTGCTCCCACCTTCAATGCTGGAGAGCTCCAGTTTTAGTCCTCACCAGCATTTGATATTGTCGGTGTTTTTGACGAAACCAGAGGGTGTGAAGTGATATCTCATTCTGGTTTTAACTGTGATGCTGGCCACCTTTTCATATGCTTATTAGCCACTCAGTGTCGTCTTTTATGATGGATCTGTTCAAACCTGCTGCCCAATCTTTCTTGGGATGTTTCTCCTTTTACTATTGGTTTGTAGGAGTTCTTTGAACATTCTGAGTACACATCCCCTGTCAGATGAGTCCTTGCGCCTATAGTTTGCTTTTGCATTTTGTTACTAGTGTGTTTTAAAGAGCCGACATTTTCAATGTTGATAAAGATCGAATGCTTTATATTTCTTCTTTTATGATTACTGCATTTTGTGTGATAGAGATATTCTTCTGTTGCCTTCCAGAACGTTTATTGTAATTAGCGTTTTTGTTTAAGTCTATTATCCGTCGCTAATTATGTTTAGTGTGTAGTGTGAGATGGAGGTCGAGGATCATTTTCCCCCCATATTTTTATTCAGTGCCTCCAGCGTCATTTTTTCGAAAAGACTTTCCCTTCCGCATTGAATTGCTTTGGCCCCCTTTATCAGAAATCAATGAACTGTGAAAGTGTGAATCTATTTCTTGATCCTCTGTTCTGTTTCATTAATCCATTTGTCTATCCTTACCCCAATACCACACCGTCTTCACTACCGTAGATTTACAGTTAACCTGTTAACTCTCTAACCTTCTTCTTTTTTTTTTCAATATTATTTTGGATTCTAGATCACACACATTTTTATTACCTTTAGAAGCAACTTGTTAATTTTCATTAAAAAAGTTAAGATTTTGGGGCGCCTGGGTGGCGCAGTCAGTTAAGCTTCCGACTTCAGCCAGGTCACGATCTCGCGGTCCGTGAGTTCGAGCCCCGCGTCGGGCTCTGGGCGGATGGCTCAGAGCCTGGAGCCTGTTTCCGATTCTGTGTCTCCCTCTCTCTCTGCCCCTCCCCCGTTCATGCTCTGTCTCTCTCTGTCCCAAAAATAAATAAACGTTGAAAAAAAAATTAAAAAAAAAAAGTTAAGATTTTGATAAGATGTCATCGAATGTATACATCAATTTGGGGAGAACTGACCTTCTTAACATTGAGTTTTCCAATCTGCAAACAGGCATCTCTTCATTTTCTTAACTTCTCTGGGCCTTATTCTGTCATTTTCAATGTAGAGACTTTGTATATTTTTATTAAACGTATTCCTATGTATCTTACAGGTTTTTATGCTGTTAAAATGGTTTTTCTGGCATTTTCTAACTGACTGTATCAACATACGATTGATTCTGGTATAATGACCTTGTATGTTGTGCATTACTAAATTTACTAATTAATACTAGCTGTTTTATCTGGGTTCTGTTCATGCGCAAACATATCGTCTGTGAATAAAAAGCATTTTACTCATTCCATACTAAGTGTTATGAATTGTATTTATTTCTCATGCCTTATTGTACTGGCTAAAATCTCCAGCACAGTGTTGAACAGAAGGGATGAGGGCAGACATTATACACATGTTCTGGATCGTAGGGGGAAAGTGTTCATATTTCATCATTAAGTATGACGTCAGCCGTCCGTCAGCTTTCCACAGCTGTTTTCCTTCTATTTTATTCCCACTTTGCTTAGTTTTTATTTATTTATTTATTTATTTATTTATTTTTATTTTTTTAGATCATGAATGGGGATTGGATTTTGTCCAATGCTTTTTCTGAATTGATTGAGATGATCATAACTTTTTTCTTCTTTCTTTGGTTCCTGTGGTAAATTACAGTGATTTATTTTCAGGTGAGAAGCTAGCCTTTCATTACTGGGATAAACCACATTTTGTCACCCTATATTATCCTTTTGGTATCTTTCTGAATTCAACTTGCCCATATTTTGTTAAGGCATGTTTACATTGATGTTCATGAGGGATGTTGGTCTATACTTTTATTTTTTGTAATAGTGTTGTGAGGTTTCAGTGGTGAGTCAGGCTGGTATCATAAAGTGAGTAGGGGAGCATTTCCTCCTTTCTAGTTTTAGAAAAAGTTGGTATGAGATTGACATTGGTATTATTTCTTTTTTTTTTTTTAAGTTTTTTTAAACGTTTATTTATTATTAAGAGACAGAGAGAGACAGAGCATGAGCAGGGGAGGGGCAGAGAGAGAGGGAGACACAGAATCCAAAGCAGGTTCCAGGTTCTGAGCTGTCAGCACAGAGCCCCGTGTGGGGCTCGAACTCACAAACCGCGAGACCATGACCTGAGATGAAGTCGGTCGCTCAACCGACTGAGCCACCCAGGCACGCTGGCATTATTTCTTCCTTACATATTTGAAAGAATTTTCAGTGAAGCCACTTGAAACTAGTGTTTTCTTTGTTGAAGGTTTTAGTTGTTAACCCAATTCTATAATGGATTCAGGCCCGTTAATATTTTCTATTTCTCCTTGGGCCAGTTTTGGTCATCTTTACGTTGATGGAATTTCTCCAGTTCATCTCAATTGTCATATTTATTTGTGTATGGTTTTAGTACAGAACTAATTATATCCCCTGTTTTGTTTTTGGTATTGGCAATTTGAGTGTCTTCTTGTTCTCTTTCTTTCTTTTTCAGTCCAGTTAAGGGGTTATCAGTCTTTTGATAAGATCTCTTTCAATCTTTCAAATGATCAGATTTGTCTTTGAGGACTTTTTCTTTTATCTATTTTTTATATTATTATTTTTTGCTCTATTTTTTTTAAGTTTATGTATTTATTTTGAGAGAGAGAGGGAGAGAGGGAGAGGGAGAGGGAGAGGGAGAGGGAGAGGGAGAGGGAGAGGGAGAGAGAGATAGGATCCCAAGCAAGCTTCACACTGTCAGCTCAGAGGCCGATGCGGGGCTCAAACCCACAAACCGTGAGATCATGACCTGAGCTGAAACCAAGAGTTGGACGCTTCACCGCCTGAGCCACCCAGGTGCCCCTGTTTTCTGTTCTATTAATTCTTTCTTTCTACTTACTATGGAACTTGATCTTCTTACTTCTTAACATGCACTCTTGGCTCGTTGATCTTTCGCTTTATTCCTGTCTAATACAAGCAGTTAGAGCTACGCTTTCTTTTTAGCAGCACTTTATTCACATTCCATTCATCTTGATATGTTTTCTTGTCCATCTCGTTTAGTTTCTTCAAATACTTACAAGGAGGAAGAAAAGGCATGGGGCGACAAAGGAATAAGGAACAGAATGAACAAACAAAACAAATAATAAAGTGGCCAATGTAAGCCATAACATATCAATTATTACTTTATCTTTTTAAAAAGTTTGTTTGTTTGTTTGTTTGTTTGTTTGTTTGTTTATTGAGAGTGTGCTGCAAGTGTGAGTGGGGAAGGGGCAGAAAGAGAGAGAGAGGGAGAGCGAGAATCCCAAGCAGGCTGCGGGTTGTAAGTGCTGAGCCTGATGTGGGGCTCGAACGCATGAACCATGAGAACAGAACTATGACCTGAACAGAAATCAAGAGTCAGATGCTTAACCAACTGAGCTACCCATGTGCCCCTACTTTATTTTTTTTTTTAAGATTTTATTTGTAAGTAATCTCTATACCCAATGTGGGGCTCAGACTTACAACCCCAAGATCAAGAGTCACATGCTCTACTGACTGAGCCAACCAGGCACCCATCTAATAATTACTTTAAACGTAAATCATCTAAATACATCAATTAAAAGATGGTGATTAGCACAGTAGATAGAAAATTACCTAGTCATATAGTATCTACAAGACACCCACTTCACATATAGCAATATAGGTAAAAAGAGAAAAAACTATACTGTGCAATCACTAATTTTTAAAAAGCAGAGTGGCTGTATTAATAAGATCAAGTGGACTTCAGAACAAAGGAAATTACCAGGGACAAAGAAGGACATTAAACATTGATAAAAGGGAAAACACACCAAGAAGACATAGAAATCCTAAAAGTGTATGCACCAGACGACAGAGCTTCAAAATCTATGAAGCAAACACTGACAAAACTGGAAGGAGAAATAGAAATAGATCTATCTGCAGTTACAGTTGGAGACCTTAACATCCCTTTCTCTCTACCAGACAAAAAAGAATCAATAAGGATATAGAAAAAGTGAGCAATAGTGTCAGACAACAGATCTAATAGGTATTTATAAAACACTGTCCCCAAACAGTAGAATACATATTCTTTCAGGTGCTCATGTAAAATTCACAAAAGTGTACCATATCCTGGACTTTAAAGCAGATTCCAACAAATTAAAAGAATTGAAATCATGTAGTCTGACCATGAGGGGAATCACACTGGAAATTAATAATAGAATGATAACATGAAAATCTCCTAACACTTAAAAAAAAATACTTAGAACTGAATTATAATGATAGTACAGCATAATTGTGAGATGCAGCAAAAACAGTGCTGAGAGGGAAATTCATAGCCCTGAATACTTATGTCAGAAAAGAGGAAAAGATCTCAAAATAATTTCCCTTAGTTCAAAATATTATCTAACTTCCCAGAGCATTATTCTTTGACCAATGAGTTATTTAGAAGTGTGCTATTTAATTGGCAAATATGTGATGTTTTCTAGACACCTTTTTGTTATTGATATTTAATTTATCCAAGTGTGGTCACAGAACAAACTTTTCATGACTTCAGTCCTTTAAAATTTATTATAATGTGGAGCGCCTGGGTGGTTCAGTCGGTTAAGTGTTCAGCTCTTGGTTTCGGCTCAGGTCATGATCTCGTGGTGTGTGAGTTCGAGCTCCACCTTGGTGTTCACACTGACAGTGCAGAGCCCGCTTGGGAGTCTTTCTCTCTCCCTTGCTCCCTCTCCCTCCCTCTCTCTGCCCCTCCCCTGCTTGTGTTCTATCTCTCAAAATAAATAAAATAAACTTTAAAAATGTTTAAAATTTACTATAATGTGTTTTTGATGAATATCTGTAACCATAATCTATATAATATCACAATAAGTATTCTGTGTACATATATAAATAATGTATATTCTATAATTGTTAAATGTAATATTCTATAAATGTCAGGTAATTTGTTGAAAACAACTAACAAACTGATAGTTTTCTTCAAATCTACTTCCTTTGTTCAAATCATATTTCCTTTTTAATCTTATTCAAATACTCAAAGAATAACGTTAGAGTGTTCTATTGCTTTTAGTTGTCTGAATACTCGCTTCATGTACTTTGAAGCACTTTGAAGTACTTTACAACATAGACATTTGGGAAGGTCAAGTCTCCTCGATAAATTGACCATTTATCATGGTGTAATGTCTCTTTATTGCTAGTAACACTTTCTTTTGAAGGCTGGTTTGTCTGGTATTACCATAGCAACAACCTTTTCCTACGTAATAAGAAAAATGTGTTTTATATGTTAGAGTACAATATTTTAAGTAGAAAATATAGCTGCCTTGAGCAATAAGAGAAAAGGCAAACAAGTCTATCAAATTGATTGCTATAAACTTTGTGTATTTGTTATACATATGGACCAGAACATATACTCTAAACAATGTGGACAGTTTTATTGGAATCTAAATGTATGTTAACGTATAATAAACTGCACATATTTGACGTGTATAACTTGTAAGTTTAGACACCACCCATGGAACCATGACCACCCCAAGATTGTGACCCTGTCTATTGCTCCTGTAAGCTTCCTCATGCTCCTTTGTAATCCCACCCTCCTGTCCCTTTATCTTCCCTACCCTCCCAAGCAAACACCAGTCTGCTTTCTTTCACTGGGTGTTAGTTTGCGTTTTCTAAACATGGAATCACACAAGATGTACTCTTCTTTGGTTTCGTTTCTTTCTCTTGGCATACTTATTTTGAGACTCATCCATGTTGTTAAGCATATCCTTAGTCTATTCTTTATTACTGAGTAGTAACATATTATATGGATATACCGCAATTTGATTATTCAATCGCTTCTCGACATATGGGTTGTTTCTAGTTATTACAAATAAAACTATCCCGAGTATTGGCATGCAAGTCTTTTTTTAAGCATTCTCTATACCCAAAGTTGGGCTCAAACTCAAAACCCTGAGACCAAGAGTCAGATGCTCATCTGACCGAAGCCGCATCTGCCCCTGTGTGCAAGCCTTTATATGGATACGTGCTTTCATTTCTCTTAACTATCTAGGGATGGAATCCCTGGTTATCACTAGGTGTATATTTAAACTTCTAAGATACTGACAAACTGTTTTCCAAAGCGGTTGTACCCGTTCACCTTCCCACCAGTAGTGGGTGAGAGTTGCGGTCTTTCCACATTCTTGCCAATGTTTGGTATGGTCAGTCTTTTTCATTGTAGCCATTCTACTGGGTACGATGAAACACCTGTTTCAGTCTTTTGTTCATCTCTCTTTTTATTTTCTTACTGTTGAGATTTGAGAGAGATACATTTATATAATTGAAATATATATACACGTTTGAGATATGTATACACTGGCTCAGAAGAAAGGAAATCCTGCCATTTGCAACACCGTGGATGAAACTTAAGGGCATTATGCTGGGTGAAGTAAGTCAGATGGAGAAAGACAAATACTGTATGGTATCACTTATATGGAGAATCTTAAACGGCCAAGTTTATACAAGCAGAGTAGAGTGGTGGTGGCCAGGAGCTGCGGGAGGGAGAAATGGGGAGATTCAGGTCAAAGGGTACGAACTTCCAGTTACAAGATCGAGTAAGTTCTGAGGATTTAATGTATTATAGCTAATAGTAGTATATTATAGACTCGAAAGTTGCTAAGATCTTAAATGTCCTCACTATAAAAAAAAAAAAGGAATTTTCATTATGTGGTGTGATGGAGGTGATACCGTGTTTTGCAATAAACGAGTGTATCAAATCAACAGGTTGTACACCTTAAACTTTCACAATGTTATATGTCAATTATATCTCAGTAAAGCCGAAAACATTATATAGGTTCTAGCCGGTACAATTAGGCAAGGAAGAGAAATCAGAGGCAAGGAAATTGGTGAGAAATAACTACCACCGTCTTTATTTGCAACATGATGGCCTATGTGAAAAATCTGACGGAATCTCTAAGACAGCCACAAGAATTAAGAAGCAAATTTTGCAAGGCTGCAGGATATAAGATCAATATATTTAGAAATCAATGTGTTTCTTTTTTTTTTTTTTTAGTTTTTTTTAACGTTTATTTATTTTTGAGACAGAGGGAGACAGAGCATGAACGGGAGAGGGGCAGAGAGAGAGGGAGACACAGAATCTGAAACAGGCTCCAGGCTCCGAGCTGTCAGCACAGAGCCCGACGCGGAGCTCGAACTCACGGACCGCGAGATCATGACCTGAGCCGAAGTCGGACGCTTAACCGACTGAGCCACCCAGGCGCCCCACGATTTTTTTAAAAAAAATTAATTTAATTTAATCTTCCTTCCAGGGCAGTCGATGTAGTGTTACAGCAGTTTCAGGTGTACATTATAGTGATTCGACAGTTCCAAACGTCACCCAGCGCTCGTCACGACAGACGCTTGTGTGGCCTTAAAAAGCCCTCTAGTCTGGCTAACCCTCAGTTCCCTCTCCGGGAAGCGGGAAGTGGGTGCAACACCTGCCTTGTGGGGTCATGGTGAGAAGGAAATGAGTTGGGCTTTGTGGTATGAGGGGTCGGGGGCTTGACACACATCAACTCCTTTTCCGTCTTAATTATTCTAGACCTGAGGTCAGAGTACCTGTCTCTCTCTGAGGGGCTGCCTCAGTCCCAACCCTTAACACTGGCAACAGCAAAGGGACCTTGCAGGACCTTTAGTTGGCCCCCCCCCCCGACCCTGTAATTGCTACCTGTCTCTGCTTCCAAGCTGTCCCCCACATAATATAGCTTCGTAAGGAAAATAGGCACTTTTTTCTCCAGCTTATAGGTAAGTCTGTCTAAAAGCACTGTTATGGGTTGTGTTGTGTCCCCTCATCCTCAACAACAAAACAAAACAAAACAAAACCAGGTATGTTGAAGTCCTAACTCGCATTATCTCACACTGTGCCCTATTTGGAAATAGGGTCTTTGCAGATGTAACCAAGTTAAGATGAGGCGTTTGGGGTGGGCCCTAATCCAGCATGCCTGGTGTCCTGCAAGGAGAGATCCGAACTCACACGGAGGGAAGAGGCTGTGAACAGGCAGGAAGAGCCACGTGAAGACAGAGGGTGGCAGCCACAGGCCAAGGGAGTCTGCCGGCCACCTCCAGAAGCCAGGGAGAGCCGAGGAGGGTTTGTCCCCAGTCTCCGCGAGAGCCCTTGTGGACACGCTGATCTCAGGCTTCCAGCCTTCAGGGCAGTGGGACAATAAATGTCCTTTTTAAAAAAAAAATTTTTTTTTAGTGTTTATTTACTTTTGAGAGAGAGAGTGTGCACGTGTGAGGGGGGAAGGGGCAGAGAGAGAGGGAGACACAGAATCTGAAGCAGGCTTCAGGCTCTGAGCTGTCAGCACAGAGCCAGATGTGGGGCTTGAACTCACAGACCATGAGATCATGACCTGATCCAAAGTCAGAGGCTTAACCGACTGAGCCACCCAGGAAGCTAACACAAGTACCTTAAAGTGCTGCTTTAATACCTCTACATACAACCAAGTGCAAGTCCCCTACCCGCCCCGCTCTGTGCTCCCTCAGTATCTGAGTGTCTTCCCCGCCCCCGCCCCCCCCCCGCCGGAGGGGGGGGGGGGGGCTGTGCAGCTGGATCTGCCCAGCCCCACCCAGACAAGCAGCTACCGGTTCCCCTGCATCCGGCTCCTTCCACCCCCACTCTCTGGTCCCAACCTGCTCTCACCTGCGAGGAACCCCCTCTCTCCTCACTGTCCAAAGGGGGAGACCCCGACCCTCCGGGAGCCCTCCTGGGCTCTGCAGTAGGTGGTCCCGTGGGATCCCACAGCCCCCTTGCACAGGAGGGTGCTGCCGGCCCAGTGCTTAGGCATGGAGACACCGAGGCTCACGGCAGTTGGGTAACCTGCCTGAAGACGGCCGGCTCATGAAGGGAGCGTCAAGAACCAGGCTCAGGGGTCACTCATCACCTTCCTCCGTGCGGTGCCCCAGGCCGGTGCCAGTGCCGCAAGCCGGCCCCTCCCCTGGGCTGCTGTCCTCCCTGAGGCCATCCCGGCAGGCCTGCAGGGCCGGCTGGACTCTCCCGCTGTCTTCAGGCATTCTTGCTAGAGAAGCAAGCTCCCTTCCTCGTGGTTCTGCTCAGGCAGGAGCCCCCCGCCCCGGGCTGGGATGGTCTTTTCCTGTTGAACACTGATTTACTGTGTTTCGCACTGAGCTTACTTACCCCAGGGAAAAACACGCTGGGAAGCAGAGAGCAGCAGCTTGTGAAGACAGAGCGTCCTCCGAGGTTCTTTCCTCCCCGCCCTCTTTTTAAAAATCGCTTATTCTGATGTTAGTCAATTGCATAAACATCCTATTAATTTTTTTCCATCCTCCATCATGTGCCCTGGAAACTTCACTGATAGCTGACTGGATCTCACTGGGGTGCACAGGGCACTGGGAGGTCGGGGGTCCAGTTGTGGCGTGTGTCCTCACTCCCTGTGTGAACTTGGGCAGGTCACCCTGATGCGGACGGTCCCGTCTACTGGGCGCTGCTCTGCCCTGGGCTCTCTGCACCGGTCACCTCACCCGTGCTCACAGGGTGTGGATGGATGTGCACAAATGGCTACAAGGGGTGTGGGAGCCCCACTAGCAAACGTGGGCGCTGAGGCTCAGAGAGGCTGAAGAACTCGAGCAATGCCACCCAGTGAGTAACATCAAGGCCGGGGTTTATGATGAGACCAGTCGACTCTGATTGTTTTCACCACACCGTGCTGGGTGCCCGTCTCCCCAGCTGTGAAATGGGGGAGCGGACCAGGTGGCGAGCTTTCTGGACACATGCCTCTACACTTGTCCCCTTAAAAATCCCTTCTTCATCCTGCAACCAGTGACCCTCTAAAGCATAAACCTGATCATAGTACTTGCACAATCTGCAGGGACCTTGTTTATTTGCTTACTCGTTTATCGCGTGTCTTCCCCCGAGGGCAGCGGGCAGTCTGTCCTCTCAGGGTCGAATCCCGGCACAGAGAACGGTGCCTGGTGACAGCAGGTGCCCGGGCCGTGGCGGCTTCTGCTGTTCAATTCGCACAGCGTGGTGGCCGGGTTGAGAGGTGGGAACCGGGCTGGGGTGGGAGGTGAGTCTGTAGGGCAAACTTGGCTGCCCTGGGTTGGCCTTGAAGTAGGTCCGGACCTCAAGTTTGCCCGGCTGATCATCATGATGAAGTTGGTGAAGTTAGCCTTTGGTTCTTGGGATGCCCCCTCTTGACTGCCAAACCAAGCCCCTCCCTGCCAGCTTATTTTCACCAGTGTCTTACTGATGAGCTATTTCTGTTTCTTCTCTATAGCTCTCTGTATTTTCATGAGATCTGAGTGGAACATAACGTGCTGGGGATCCAAAGGGATGCGGTGCTAATGGTGGAATTTTAGACATTGTGAAAGACTAGAGGAGACATATTTTGGGGCAGTTAGTGTCTAAGCAGGACCTCAAAGCCTTCCTGGTGTGCAGTGACTCACTCCAGATGGGGAAGAGATACGGCTGCTCCCTGGTCACCTGTTTCAGGAAGGGCGAGGCAGCTGTCTCACCCATGCTAATCGTCACTGTCTTCCTTCTCCCCGTTGTAGGATCGTGGTCATCTCTTCTGACTCACCCACCCCACACCCCTCGTTGGACCAGAATGGACCTGAAGCCCAGAGAGGGTAGGAACTTGCCAGAAGTCGCACAGCGCGACAAACGGCCTATGCTACATAGCCCTATCTTTCTGACTCCTGAAGCCCAGAGAGGGTAGGAACTTGCCGGAAGTTGCACAGCGCGACAAATGGCCTATGCTATGTAGCCCTGTCTTTCTGACTCCCAGTCTTTGTTCACCCAAGTGATTTTCAGTCTTATCATCGTAATAAAATCCAGTGTGCTTTTAGCGTTGTACTGGCCACTTTTCATGATAAATATTAAATTGATGTTTGTTGACCGAATAAGTGAAAAGGTGGGTCTATTCCTGTACAGAGAAGAAGCGGAGATAGAGTGGGGGGTGGGGGAGGGAGAGCCAGAGGAATCCTTGAAGAGAAGTGGGAAGCAGGATGGCTGTAGCTTTCAATTAACATCTTGCTTTGCAGACCGAGCTCTCCACAGGGTATCTGCTTCCTTTGGGTATTGGGTCTAGGATTGGGTCATCGGCCACGGGCTCAGGTCTCCAATCTCTACATGCTTGCACCGGCAGACCTTCCTCCCCGGCATCTCTTCACTCCGTAGAGGTCTGGTCCACGTCAAGTGTGGGACATAAGAGGGGATTCCGGCATTATCTTCCTGCTTGGGAAAGTAGGCACAGAGAAGCAGAGTGACTCTCCCCCAGGCCACACAGCAATTCCTGTCTTGCACTGCAGCCCCTAGAAACTACCTTGTCTGGAATTTTGGCCTTTCACATTCTCTCCCTGGGAGCAGGACCAGGTTAGAGGTGGTTTCAAGGACTGTGTGAAAACCTGCTCCACGCAAACGGTCCAGAGAAACTCGGGACAGAGGGAAATGTAACAGGACAGGCAAGTCCATCTGGTTCCTCTCTGGGCCCAACTCCTCATCCCTCAGGGTCCTCTCCCCTCAGGCAGATCCGTGATAAGCTAGAGAGTTTCTGGCAGGCTTGGGAGCCCGAGGGGGCCCTGCACACGGGTGACCCAAGCCCAGATATTACAAGGGAGGAACTGGGGTCATATTTCACTGGCCTGTATATCCTTTCTACAGCATCAGCGCTGACAGGCCTGTCGTGTGTCATGATGTGCTCCCCTGGGACTCCCCCCCCCCCCCACCCCAGCACCCGGCCACAGGAAGCCTGCGGAGGCCTGGCCTGATGACGCCTGCCCCGGTCCTGTCTGATGACGCCTGCTCTTCACGCTTGGCTGGATTTAGGACAGTCTGGGCATGGGGCCTGCTGACAGCTCAAGGTGGTGGCGTGGGACACCAGAGCCTAGAAGCAGAACCCCAACTCACATGCTGCAGTCACAGAGTGCGCATCTCGAGTAACATACGCTTATAAAGCCTTAGAGTCAGAGTGCTTTTTTGTTTTTCAATGTTGAGATGCACACAGGGGCCTCTGGAAGCACACCGAAGGGGCCCTACTCACCCTTGGGGAGCAAGGACGACTTCCAGGGCCAGTCACATGGGAGCCATTTAGTGGGTAACGTGTATTCTCATGTTAAATTTAGGCCAGCATTCAAGACTCTGAGCTCTGCACAGCTAAAATATAAAACAAGTCACGTATGTAATGTAAAATTTTCCAGTGGTGCCTGGGTGGCTCAGTCGGTTGAGCGTCCGACTTCGGCTCAGGTCATGATCTCAGTTCGTGGGTTCAAGCCCCACCTTGGGCTCTGTGCTGACAGCTCAGAGCCTGGAGCTTGCTTCGGATTCTGTGTGCGTCTCTCTCTCTGCCCCTCTCCCGCTCACACCCTCTCTCTCTCTCTCTCTCTCTCAAAAATAAACATTTAAAAAAAGTTAAGGGGTGCCTGGGTGGCTCAGTCGGTTAGGCGTCTGACTTCAGCTCAGGTCATGATCTCACGATTCGTGAGTTTGAGCCCCACATCGGGCTCTGTGCTGACAGCTCGGAGCCTGGGGCCTGCTTCGGATTCTGTGTCTCCCTCTCTCTCTGGCCCTTCCCCTCTAGAGCTCTCTCTCTCTCTCTCAAAAATAAATAAACATTAAAAAAATTAAGTAAATAAATAAATAAAGTTAAAAAAATAAGTAGAATTTTTGAGCAGCTACATTTTAAAAAGTAAAAAGAAACAAGCGGAATTAATTTGATGATTTTATTGAACTCAATATGCCCAATATATTTTTATTTCACCGTGTAACCAATATGAAAACTGTTAACAGTTATTACATTTTTTAAGGTGCTCACTCTTCAGAATCTGGTGTGTATTTTATACTTAAAGTATATCTCAGTTTGAATTCTACGTTTCCAACTGAAATACTTGATCAGTGTTTACATTTCACACAATTTACAGCAGCAAAGTATCCATGTTGTTCTAAACATACTCAAAAGTTTTCCAATAAGTGAATTGAGTATTGGTTTTTAAATTTACAGCAAATTTTTTTTTAATTTTTTTTCAACGTTTTTTATTTATTTTTGGGACAGAGAGAGACAGAGTATGAACGGGGGAGGGGCAGAGAGAGAGGGAGACACAGAATCGGAAACAGGCTCCAGGCTCCGAGCCATCAGCCCAAAGCCAGACGCGGGGCTCGAACTCCCAGACCGCGAGATCGTGACCTGGCTGAAGTCGGACGCTTAACCGACTGCGCCACCCAGGCGCCCCTAAATTTACAGTAAATTTTAAATGTAAATGCATCAAAATTAGTTTTTTTTTTTAAAAATCAAAATTAAAAAATTAAAACGGAAGTTTCGGTTCCTTAGTCACTGTAGCCGCATTTCAAATGCTCGGTGGCCGCTTCTGGCTGGTGGCTGCCTCATGGGACAGCGCAGGGAGAGTGCCACCTCCGCCCAGCGCTCATCTCCCCTTCCCTCCACCTCCCCTGCATGTGCCTGGGGACCCGCCCTCCTGTCCCGTCATAGAGATGCTCCCTCTCCTCCCTTCCACATGGATAAGCCCTCTTCCCAGACCCCACCGGGGTCACCCCCACCAGCAGGGAGTGTGATACAAGACCCTCACCCTGATAGTCCCTGACTGTCACTGTCATTTCCTGTCTCGAAGCCTGTGAGGGCTGTCTGTCATCACCCGGAAAGTTGGCAGGAGAGCTGGGACCGAAAGTTCCCTTCCCTTTTCCCAGATCTCCCCCCACATCCCCTTTCCTGCATCCTCCTGGAGCCTGGCCAGACAACAGGAGGTAGGTATGGCCACGATGCTCTAAGACCTAAGGCTGGGCATTCTCCCTGATTCCCTTATCTAGGGCTTTCCAGCCTTGCCCGCAGAGCGGATGGCCCACACAGCTTGCTCGCCTCCTCCAGAAGGCTGAACGTAGGAGCAGAACAATGGAGGGTACCGTGGGGGCTCACAGGAGGCATGAGGCTCAGCCAGGGAGGTATGGCCGTTACCCCAGGACAGCCTCTTTGGACCTCAGTCTTTCCATCTGCCCAACGGGAGCTTCTCATTCTTTTAAAGAGGTGACCTGCGAGAGGGACAGCAGGGTGGCTTGCCAAATCCAGGACATGCTTGCAGCTGTCTCCATGGACACCAGGAGCATCTGCTCAGCCACGCCCCAGGTGTCCCATTCAACCCAGATGGGAGCTGAGGCCCTTCTGTTGTGCTCCCACCTCACCACCAGCTCCTCCCCTGTCCATTCCCCATCCAAAAAGGACCAACTCTCTCTGTCCCTGTTTCTTCCCCTTGGGGGACTTTCCCCCCCATTCTGGCCTATGAGCTTATATGATGTCCTACCAGCTCCAAACAGTGAACGGGCCGGTGTCTCTGAGCCTTTCAAGAAAAGTCACTTTCCCTCTGTCTTCTGTGGGAAGACAGACGTATCTATAACAATAGATTTGTAGGGGCGCCTGGGTGGCGCCGTCGGTTAAGCGTCCGACTTCAGCCAGGTCACGATCTCGCGGTCCGTGGGTTCGAGCCCCGCGTCGGGCTCTGGGCTGATGGCTCGGAGCCTGGAGCCTGTTTCCGATTCTGTGTCTCCCTCTCTCTCTGCCCCTCCCCCGTTCGTGCTCTGTCTCTCTCTGTCCCAAAAATAAATAAACGTTGAAAAACAAACAAACAAACAAACAAACACTAGATTTGTTAGCTGGGCATTTCCCAGCTGGACAGGACTACCTCATCCCTGGCTGAGGCCTCTATCTGGCCCGTCCCTCCTCCCAGAGTGACACAAGCATGTCAAGAGGGGGAAATGGAGGAACATAGCATAATGTCTGGCACATATCGGGGGCCTGATAAGTGGAAAGAGGGCATAGACCTGGTCTCCTTTGAGTAGCTCAGCGGTCCCTGTCCTCAGCACGGAGCCTTTGGGCATAGACCGGAAAGGTGACAGAAGGATCCAGGGAGGGAGGCAGAACCTGGGTGGTGTCTCTGACATCACTGTTGAGTGGGTGATTGGATCTTCCCAGAGCCAAGGCCAGTCCTGCCAAGGAGCCCGGAGCCACCTGTCCACGGGGACCGCTGGCTGTAGCCCTTGCCAACGGGGTGCCCAACACCCCCTGGAGGGGGACACTGCTCCCAGGCAGGAGCCCTGGAGCGCTTATTCGCCAGCCACTGGGATTGCAAGTAGTTTGCTAGAGGCATAAATTTGCCCGCCGTGTTTCGTTCTTTTTAAAGTTTTATTTGTTCTGGGTGGGGAAAAGATAACCCATAATGTCATCACTTCTTTTTTTGGATTATGTAAAACAGGATGTGTTCATTCTCTCTTAGTGTTGTCCTTGCCCAGCCGACAACCAGCCTCCTAATCTCCATGAGCAGCTTCAGGGGGCCCTTTCAAACCAAATCCCCAGATTACACGGACGCGTCATTGATAGCGACATGGCTCAAATATGTACTTTTTTTTTTTTTTAATTTTTTTTTTCAACGTTTATTTATTTTTAGACAGAGAGAGACAGAGCATGAACGGGGGAGGGGCAGAGAGAGAGGGAGACACAGAATCGGAAACAGGCTCCAGGCTCCGAGCCATCAGCCCAGAGCCCGACGCGGGGCTCGAACTCACGGACCGCGAGATCGTGACCTGGCTGAAGTCGGACGCTTAACCGACTGCGCCACCCAGGCGCCCCTCAAATATGTACTTTTAAGCACAAAATGGGTACGCACGCTTTAGATCGGGACGCAGTCTGTGTGCCCACCTAACGTGATCACGCTGACGTTGTGAGGTCACCACACAAAGATCTACATCGCTCCTCGCGACGCCCACCTAGAGGCCTGGGTGACAGTGAGGACAGTGCCGTGACTTGTGTGCCCGCCACTAGGAAGGAGGGCGGGCAGGGTGTGCAGATGGGCGGCAGGCCCCGTCCCAGGCTCCCACTCCCTCCTGGATGACTGTGGTCATTCCAGGGGGAGCCAGGGGTGGTGAGGCATAGGAGAGTCTCCCTCCTGGAGCTGTGTGGACGAGAAAAGTCTCTGCACACCCAGGCTGGGGACACTAATCAATCCAGGGAACTCGGTGCCCAGAGGTGAGAATGGTGTTCTGGGAGGCACTGTCGGGGCCGGGAAGGGCTTACGGGGGTCCCTTCTGCAGTACCGGCCTGGCCCTGGGCCCGGCTGCCGGCCCAGCTGCTGCGGGCAGAAAGAGATGAGGTTGGGGCTGACCCTCGGTCCTTGACGAGCCACAGGACAAGCTGCCAGGCCTGGCGGACAGGCTGGAGGCGGCCCCACACCCCGTGCCCGTGCTCCGGGCCCTGGACTTGGATGAGGTAAACGGAGGTGGCGACACTATGTTGACCTCTCCCTCCAGCCTGCAGGAGCGGGTATGCTGGGGTCGGCTGGCCGCCTTCTTCCTCCTCCTCCCCTCCCTCCTTCCAGCCTGCTTGGGGAATGCCCCTGGGGCTGCCGACGGGTTGGGGAGGGGATAGGTTAGAGGCATCAAGGGACTTGGGAGGAGGGGAGATGCTATTAAAAAAGTAATTTGTTGTGTGTGTGTTTTTTCTGATTACAAGCCAATGCATATTCATTGTAGAAAATTTGGAAGTAGAGATAAGCACAAAAAGCAAATAAAAATGCCCCCCCCCCCCCCCATCTCCCCATTCAGGGACAGTCTCACTCACATTTCCAGGGTAATGGTTAAGAGGCCAGCCTTGGGGTCCAACTACCTGGGCTGCACTAACTGGCTGTGTGACCTTGGACAAGTGCCTTAACCCCTCTGTGGTTTCCTCCTGTCACTGCTGTGAGGAAGAAGGAAACAGGCCTAACGCTCTCAGCACCCACTAAGTGATGGCCGTCGTGGAGGTGAGGAAGCACCGCTCCGCCTCCACCCGGAGGTCAGTTTTCTCAGACCCAACCTGACTGAAACAGGATTCTGTGTTCCAACCCGCCCACCACCTGTTCCCCAGCTTTGCCCCATCTTGGGCCACTGTGCCCCCAGCACTTGGGTGGCCAGCACTTGGCATTGTCCTGGAGGCCGCTTTTAGATGCCAACGGTCTACCAGAGGCCATCTTTGAGGTCAGAGAGCAGGAGCCGGAGGAGGACGAGGAAGAAGGGGCGGGAGGGAGGAAGCAAAGGTGTGTAGGAAGGGGAAATCGAGGAACGAGTGACGAATCGTGAAGGAAAGAGAGAGACACACACATGTTACTTTTCCGCCTGGGGGTGAACATACGTGCGTTCTTCCCCCCCTCCCCCCACCTGGGTCCTCCACCCTAACCCACCACACCTCACTTCGGCAGGCATTATACACGTGCTGGCCCTAGCCGCCTCCCCTCCGCCCAGGCTGCAGCCCCCACCTCGCCATTCTCTGGATCCTGTCAATAATTTATGGCTTGCAGGGTACAATAATTATCAATAATGCACGGGCAATAATGTTCTACAGCTCTCACACAATTGTGTTACTCCTAATGTATGCAGGGCTGGGTTCCTCCCCCTGCAGGACCCCCCCAGTGGCTCAAGACAAGAGCTGGGCCAGCCAGGGCGGGAAGGGATGATGTCAGGCCGGAAGGTCCCCTCTGCCCACCGCACGGAGCTGCCTCTTCCAGATCCCGTGGCCAGACCAGGCCTCGCGTCGGGCCCCTCCAGGCGCGGCCTGCCTCCCAGCTCTAAAATTCAGACAGGCAGCGAGGGTCCCCAAAGCCCACCCCAGTGGACACCTACCAGTTTATTCAGCTCCAACCCCGCACCCACTCGCCCATCAGTTTCCTCATCGGCGGAATGGGGCTGCTGATACCCGCCGCTCCCCTTCCTGCCATGCTTTGCTGTGGTTTGGGAGGCAGGTGTGATACTGCCTTGGGGAGCTGGGAGAGCATTTTGCAAGCATTTTGCAGACAGGATGTGTGTCTGAGGGTAGGCACTATTGCCGTTTAGCCAGCATCTGGGCCAGAAGCTTTGGGGGCTGCTTAGAAAGGGGGAGAGAACAGGGGCGCCCGGGTGGCTCAGTGGGTCAAGCGTCCGACTTCGGCTCAGGTCATGATCTCACGGTTCGTGGGTTCGAGCGTTGTCTGTGCTGACGGCTCAGAGCCTGGAGCCCGCTTCGGATTCTGTGTCTCCTCCCTTTCTCTGGCCCTCCTCCACTGGCACTCTGTCTCTCTCTCTCTCTCTCAAAAGTAAATAAACATTAAAAAATAAAAAAAATAAAAAAATAAAAAGGGAAGAGAACACAGGAATGCAGAGACCCTGCCCTCAAAAGCCTCCCCCGCCCATCCCCCCCCGTAGAGGACAGGCAGGTCATATACAGTGAATGAAGCTGGCTGGGTGTGAGGCTATAGGGAGTGGTGGGGATTGTGGATTGTGGAGAAGTGGCACATCCCATCCCAAATAGGTGCCTACCAGTGTTACCAAATTCACTTCCCTAGCAGGGAGAAGTGGGACTGTGGATTTCTGTGAAAAAAATCTCTGACCTTTATTTGAATGTGGGTTAAAAATTTTAAACACTGAAAGGAGGGGTGCTGGCAAAGCGAACCCGTCAGTGGGCCACATCGGCTCCGGCTACTAGCGTGGGCCACACCGTGGTTGCGTTTTCTGGGTTCTTCCAAGAAAAGAATTCATTCCAGCCAGCACAGACCAAGTAAAGGAGCTTTGGAATGGGAGTCAGGGACCCTGGTCTGCTCTCGGCCCCGCCTGGTTGTTTTGGATTGCGCGATTTCTCTTCTCTGACTCTCATCTCCCCTCTGTGCGATAGGGGTGCCAGATTTGATGCCTGGTGGAGGCTCCCTCCAGCGCTATGGCTAGCGTGGAAACATCCCAAAGTTCCAGACGGGCTGGCCGCGTCTAGGCGCTTGGCTTTTAGCAGGTGTCCAGCCAGACAGTCTGGGGTTGGGGAAGAAAGGGCTCAGACGTGCCTCCTAGGAGTAGAGGAAGGGACAGACAAGCACACACGTGTGTGCACACGCGCGCGCGCAAACACACACACACACACACGCACACGCAGGTCTCCCCAGCCTGTGGGTCACTCTTTGGAAGCCCCTCCCCCTTGAGCCTCTTTGGTCTTTGGCAATTACCTGCAGGTAACCCCTCGAGGGCCCGATTCTGCCTGGCAGACGGATGCTGCTAAACTAACCGTGCGTCTTCACGACGAAGACGTGAGAGAAGTATCCAATCCTGTGAGAGAAGTATCCCTACTTAAGAGGGCAAAAATAATAATAAGCAAAAACTGGCGTGCCTGGGTGCCTCAGTCGGTTAAGGGTCCGACTTCCACTTAGGTCATGATCGCACAGTTCATGAGTTGGCGCCCCACATAGGGCTCTGCGCTGACAGCTCGGAGCCTGGAGCCTGCTTCACATTCTGTGTGTCTCTCTCTCTGCCCCTCCCCTTCTTGTGGGCTCTCTCTCTCTCTCTCTCTCTCATAAATAAGTAAATAAACATAAAAAATATTAAGAAAAGATAATAAGCAGAAACTCCTAAAGCTCATAGAAGTTAAGCCACTTACCCCAGGTCACACAGACCTTGAGACAGTGAACGTGAGAGCCATAATTCAAACCTAAGTGTACCAAGTTCCAAATCTCAATCCCTCACTGCCTTCTTCTGACTCAAAGTGGGTTTTAGATTTCTGTTTTATGGCTTCTTATCCTGTCTCACATTTAGGTCCTTCAACCATTTCGAGTTTATTTTTGTGTATGGTGTGAGAAAGTGGTCTAGGTTCAACCGTCCGCATGTTGCTGTCCAGTTCTCCCAGCACCATTTGCTCACGAGACTGTCTTTTTTCCATTGGATCCCCTTTCCTGCTTTGCCAAAGATTAGTTGGCCACACATTTGTGGGTCCTATTCTGGGTTCTCTGTTCTATTCAATTGGTCTACGTGTCTGTTTTTGTGCCAATACCATGCTGCCTTGATGATCCTGTCTGGAGCGGGACTCATCACTATGGGTAGGAAGGAACAGTGTTATTTCCACGGAGAGAAGCCTGCCCACCCTCTGCCAGGCTGGGATGAAGCCACAGGGTGGTCTGATGGGGCCTTCAAGGTCACTGCCTCCCAAGTTCCTCAAGACTGCCCTGGTGGGGGCAGGGCAGAGCAAACCGTAGCCATTGTCCAGAGGGGAATATTGAGGCGATGGTGGAGCTTTGACCCCATAGTGGCGGAGCCACGGGAAGAGCACAGCTCAGGGGATGGTCAGCCTGGATTGGGGTCCTGGCTTTGCCGGCATCACGGCCCTCAGAGGCTCTCCTCGTCCTGGTAGGGCTGTTGCCACAATTCAGGCTGACGGCATACGTGGAGGTGCCTGGCTCATGTTAGGTTCTCAGTAAACATTTGTGCAAATGAGAACGTAGAAAGAGAAGATGGGTTTCTTGATTACCACTCCATTTCCCTGCTGTCTTGGTTGGGGACAGAAACATGGCAGCTGTTAAAATAAAGTGACCTGCTAGGCTGTTTGATGTGACATACTGGTTAAAAAAAACAAACAAACCCAAAACTGTTAGAAAAGGAAACAGAAAGAACAAGAAAGCTGAGGTGGGGCTGTGAGTCCCGGACTCTCAGCAAGGGAACGGAGCGGGGCTGGTCTTGGGCGTGGGGGGGTGGGGAGGGTTGGAGGAGATTGAGGTCTCATAGGGGAGGGGCCTCCTGGTGGGACTGCTGGCTCGCCTCAGGCTGTACAACTCGTGAGCCCATCCTGGGGACGAGACCTTTAACTGGGGGCAGCCTTTTTCCAGAGCTAGGACTCAAAGGACTCATCCCAGGCCACGAGCTAGACTCTGATGCATCAGACAGGACCACAGGGGGGCTGCCTTGGGGCTGGCTGCCCGGGGAGCACCCTGCTGGCTGAGTCTTCCCTGGGCCTGAGGCTGAGGTGGGGCTGGGAGCCAAGGGAATCACTTTGAAGGATTCTGGTTAATTCCAATTGGTCTTTTATTTCTCATGGCTCATTTTAGACTTTTCTTACCGCTTTACACCATGTGGTCCTATACGGACGCCCACCTGATCAGAGCAGTGTGTGAATAGTAAGCCAAGTAAGGGTTCAAGTTCTAGCCTAATCGGTGAATTAACACCGATGAAGCCCGGAGAGATGACCCCACGTGTTCAGGTCACACAGCAAAATCGAGGCTTGAATTCTGAAGAGTAAACGCCTCATCGTAATGCCCCGTCCAGCCCCAGCCCCTTAGTCCACTGCCAAGCATATACTCCAGATAAGCCTCGTCTGGGAGAGGGACCCTAGGGTCCTGCCTCCACACCTGCGGCCTGGCCCCTCCTGCAATATTAATCTGGCGCTTATCAATGTTTCATCTGCTTTCTATCCCACATCACCCTGCTACCGTCTTCTCACATTTGAGCTCGGGATCATGAAAAATAGATGTGTTTACTCCACCCGCCCTGACGCTTTTCTCCAGGTTTGGGACTTAACAGGAGGTGATCTTGCTCAGATGTTCTCCCAATCACCCGCTTCCTTGGCCCCTCCGCGCCTCCTGCAGAGGGTACCGAATGTATCTTGTTCTGGGCCCGGCTTTCGCTTGTTCAAGGCACGCTCCTGCACACTGTGTTCCTGGGCAGGCACAAGGAGCTATCTTTGACCACTGGGCTCAGAGACGCTAACTCACTTGCCCAAGGCCACACCGGAGATTTTTAATGGTTTTGAAGGGGCACGAGTCAGCGCTGAGTGTTCTCAGCCTCTGATCTTCTTGTCCTCCCAAAGCGATGCCTTCTAACAGGATGGGCTCTTGAGATCCAGCCCTTCTTCCTCGTTATCACATGATACAAACAATAAAATCTAGGAGGGAGAGAAGAGGCGGGAGGAGGCTGAGGCTGCTGTAGCTGGTGCTCGGCTTTGACATGTCATGCCCCTCCTCAGAGACCTTCAGTGGCTCCCCACTGGCCATGAGGAGAAAGCTAAGTTCCCTGGCTTCGCAAGGAAAACGCTTTGCAAAACTGGGCCTGACCCACATTTCTACTCTGTTACTCCTGCCCTGCCCGTAGTCACCACGGGGTTTCACCTTTCCAGGACCCCTGTCCATGCTGCCTCCCCAGCCACCGGAAGTGCCCATCTCTGCCTGTCTCTTTGGACATCTTTTTCCTCCTAATCCAGACCGGTGATTCCCCAAGCACCCAAGGATTCTGCACAGAGAGCCTCCTGATGCCTGGGTCCTGCCCCCCCCACCCCCCAGTCTGCTGGCACTGGTCTGGGATGGAGCCTGGGCATGCATATCTGCCCCCACATGACACTTGGCCAATTATAAGCTCAGGATAAATAATAAAACACACAGTCTGCAGTTTGCCTCGGACTGAGCCTAGCGGGGGTGGGGAGAATAAGTTTTTAAAGCTGTATTTCTCATCTAGGGATCACCCTTTCCCCTAGAAAGCTGGTGTGCTTGTTTTGCAGAGCTGGGGAGATGGCTTGCCTCATAATGACTGCGCTGGCCTTTTCCCCCTGGCTGCCTTTCCCCTGTCTTCAGGTCCCGGGTGGAAGGACCCCCAGCAGGGGAACAGGAGGGGCTCCCTCCGCCGCCTGCCTGCACAGGCAACAAAGGGCTACAACTTCTACGGCCGCCTCCCGGCACACGGTGCCCGCCACACAGCACGCACTCAGTAAAGGTTAGCCGAACAGATGACAGATGTGGCCCAGCCCCAGCAAGCAACTACCCACGTCCCGGGGGAGCTGGTGGCAGAGCTGGGCAGGGGACGCATCAGCTCTATTCTCCAGGGTGTGCTCCCCATATTCTCCACCCCCCTCTTTACCTCGTCTTCTCCCACCTGCCAAGACTCTGCTACAGGAGGGCCCAGACGTAGGAAAGGGACGAGTGCCCAGCACTGCCTTCCCCTTCCCAAGAGACATCAGTAGCCCTTGGGGTTTGTGGAGTTAGGGGCCCCAAAGCCCTTCAAACCCACGGCGGCCCACTCTCCTTATCCAACCCTGAGGAACCAACCCCAGAGCAGTAAAACTAGTCCTATAAACCCAGCTGCACCTGTGTCTTCGTGAAAGGGGGAGGCACAGGCCCTCTGCATCTCTGGAAATTCTAGAACAGTGCTTCTCAATGTGTGGGCCTCACACTCACAATATTGGTACCACTTGGAAACGTGTTTGAAATGCAAACTCTCCAGTCTTACCCCAGACCTACGGAATCAGAAACTCTGGGGATAGGGCCCAGCAATCTTGCCTTAACGAGCCTTCCAGGTGATTCTGATATAGGTTAAAGCATCTGAGAACTACTGTTCTAGAAGAGGCAGGATCAGAGCCCTATAAAAACCGTCAAGTGGACCCTTGTCTGGGCTGATGGGTTCGCCTGCCCGCCTAGGGCTGAAGTGCTCTGCGTCTGAGTGAAGAGGGTAAAGCTCATGGGCCATGACCAGTGGGTGAGGAGCACTGACTGCCTGGGACTGAAGGAGACTCTAGGCTCTACAACAGCCATGACCTTGGGAGGACACACACACCGAGTAAAGAGGAGAGGAGATGTGACCGAAGGTTTGGGCTACGGGATGTGGTCTCCTGACAGCCGAAGACTGCCTCTCAAGGTGATGTGCTTGCTCTGGGCTGGGAGAAGACCCCTGGCTGGGTGACTGGCTGTGCCTCCTTGATTTGGGCTGTGGATAAGGACCGTGTGGGAACCCTGAGGGCCAGCCTGCCCTCTGTGGGGTTCCCTAGTGAACCAGTGCTCAGCGGGGGAGGCTGCCAGCCGGGGCACAGGTGCTGAGGGGTGTGGGTCCCACCTCGCTCAGCGTCCTGCACCCCCCCCCCCCAACGATGCTCTGGTTGGATGGGGCCTGGTAGCCTGCCTCAGTGGGGGGAATCCTGCATCCCCCTTGCTTGGGGGAGGGGAGGTGCCTATGGTGCTCAGTCCAGCAGCCACTTTGAAAGAAAGTACTACGGAGCTGAGAAAGCCCTGGGGCACGGCTGTGCAGGGCTTCCGCCTGATGAAAGTGGAGGTAGGAAGGAGAAAGGAAGCTGGAGCCCGGTCTAGAAGGGACCCTGACCTTGGCTACGGAGTGTGCGGCTGGAGCAGACCCCACCAAGAGGTGGAGGGGAGTGGCTGCGGGGTGCAGTCTCTGGATGGCCCTGAACTCCGGGTGTGTGGGATAGAGACTGCGTTCCTAAGGAGGTCTGGGCCAGTCTGGGCTGGGCAGATCTCGGAGAGCTGGCCAGGAAAAAGAGGCCGTCCTGACATTGGCTGCTGAGCTGAGACCGGTTCCGGGCCCTGCACTCCTGTTCTTAAAGGGGCTGCCATTTACCTGCTGCCTCAGATGTCTGAGTAATGTCACCGGCAGGATTGCCGAGGATGCTCCTGTTGCACCTGGGGTCACATGCTTCAGGCCTGGCTGTTAGAACTAAGTCCCCTCTGAGCAGGGCTGGGTTTTGGAAAGGAGATCGGGGTCTTTAAGCAGCTACTTGGCTTGTTAAGCCAATGATAAGGTGGCCAGCAGCCTCGCTTTCTCCTGAAGACCCACATGGGGTTTCAGTCCGTGGCTCTCGGGAAAGAGCTGGCGAATGAAGGCTCAGCGCACCTGCCAGGAGTCTGGTGCTTGAAATGCGGTGCTACGTGGAGACCCAGGTCCTGGGTGTGCATCTCCTATGTGGGAGCCCTAGTCTTGGACTACCTGCTGCCCCAACATCCAGGCTTCGCTGGTGGGCTTTGGTGTGTAAAGCAGGCAGAACTTTCGTCTGTTCCTCAGTGCTGCCTGGGGAAGATGAGCTTGTGGCCAGGAGGCCCTGAGTCTTGGAAGTCTAGACTGGTGGCTTGAGGACTCCCTACTCTGGGACCAGGGCCAGGAAACATCCCCTCGGTCGGATATACCGAGGACCTGCTCAGCTGTGTTCTTGAGCTGTGCCTTCTGGAGAAGGAATGGCTGAGAGCTCTAGGACCAGGGGGCTTGACCGAGGAGACCAGGCTACGTGTTTGTTTCCTCAATGAGCAGTCACAGCTCTTGGCCCACTGCTCAAATGTACACGCCTCCTTGGCAGGAGATCCCCCCCAATACTGGGTGGGGTTCTCTCCCCCTCTACCCCCGTGTCCCTGGTCTCTGGCCTGGGGCAGCCCCTTGGATTGCCTCGGAGGCCCCTGCCTCCAGGAAGCACGATCCTGGCCCTGTGACGGGTGCTAGAGCCAAGGATGAAGACCGTCTTGCTCTGTGAGCTGAGAGGCCAAATTAGCTGGCTGCTGGGGAAGAGCAGGCCTAAGGGTTCTCTACGGAGTAGAAGGGAGGTCGGGTGGCTGCCGGGGGGGGGGGGCGGGTAATCATGTTCTCCCCCTGACAGCAATGAAGGGTGTTAGTGCCCCTCCCCTTTCTGGAGAGCAGCCGGGCTGTGGGACACCCAGCTGAGCTCCACCGAGGAAGCTGAGCCTCTCTAGAATGAAAGCTGAGGGCGAGGAGAGTGGGTAGGCTATGTGTGGAAGGACAAGTTACTGCAAGGGGCTGGAGGGAGGCTGGCTCCAAGCTAAGTACAAGCAGCTGGTTAAACGGCATCGAATGTCTAGGAGGGGCCTCCTCCCCAGCTGGCTAAGCAGACCCTTCAGCCGGGCAGCCCTGCCCTTCCCAGGCCTGGGTCAGCACTGGGGGCTCCATGAGCCAGGCTGCTCTGTTCCCACAGCCGCCCCTGGCTGTCTCTGCAGCCCCTACGGGGAGACGGGGTGCTTCTGCTTTGGCCACGACGAGCCTTTCTGACCATAGCCTTGCTGTGATGGGCCCTCGTTTAGGTGCCCGGATCTTGGCCATTCTCTGGGCTTCAGGAGGTCTGTCCCCAGGCAGGTGCAGCTGTGTGTGCCCTGGCAGTCATCTCCTGGCTCTGTTCTCTGGAAGCTCACCACCTCCAGAGAGCCTGGCCTTGCCCCTGCTCACCCATCCCGACTCCCCCCCCCCCCCCAAAGCTGTCACAGTGTGCATCTGCCTTCCTCCAGCTTCTGACTTCATAGTAAAGTAAGAGAATCTCCCAGCCAACTCCTCTGGGCCTTGGGGTTTTCCTTCTCTCTTCCTTCCTTGCGGCCCTGTTTACGGTCAACATCTCTGAACCTTGGGATGCTTTCCTCTACATACTACTGAGCTGTCGCCTCCCTGGATATTGGCCTACCTTCCATGTCTTTGCTTTTCTTACGTTGCTCTCCTTCCGGGAGACCCTTCAACCTCAAGTTACTGTGGTATGTTCCTTAGTGGGGTCCTCAATTATCTATTTTCATGTGTAACTTAATACAGCTGATACCGTTAAAACCCTTGTTGCGCTTAAAGCTTCTACCTCTGGAATCTGCTAGAATTAGCCATCTCGAACTAATTGAAGTCCTTCTCACTAGTGGCAGTGCCTACTTCCAATAAGGTCTGTGAGGGGCAGAGGAGGCCAGATGCTCCAAGGGCTCGCTGAGCTGGTGTAGATGATGGGTGGGAGGGGAGAGAGCCTCGGGATGGAGTAAGCAGATGCTGGGAACCCAGCTAATCCTCACCCTTCACCCCACAAAGGGCTTGCCCCTGTTCGGGCAGGGCCTGCCAGGCAGAAGGGCATTAGGCCGGAGTCAGGCTGCAACCTCCCAGTGTTGGGGAGAAGGTGGCAGAAGGGAGGAGGTTCCTTTGCCAAGCGATTCCCAGCCTCTGTGCTTAGCTCAGGGCTTCCGCCTGGCTGTCTTCCTGAAGACCCCTGGTCTGGAGGCATGAGTGAGAGACCTGTAGAAGGCCAGGTAGAGGGCAGGACCTGTCCCAATGTCCTGGGGGAGATGGGGAAGCAAAAGTCAAATGACTTTGGTTCCTAACTTCCACAGCCTGTCAGGCTGCCTCCTGTCCTGGAGGAGAGCCCCCACCTCACAGGTTCACATGGTCCCCACCCTGAGGGTGCTCCGCTTTTTCTCCAGCTTGTCCCTTGTCTTGGCCTGATCCTGGTAGAAGGAGCTGGCGGTTGTGATCAACATTCTTAGAGCAGGAACGGGACCCAACTCCTTGTTCCTTTCCGAAAGGAGTTTGACAAAGTCTTATATACATGACTGTTGGTTGCGACCATTCTAGCAACTCAAAACCAAATATTTAACAAAATGTACTAAGAGGTACATGGTGAAATTACTAGGTCCTTGCTGCTTTCCTATAACTGCCTCTCTAAACTATCTTAAACTATTTATGGAAGGTCCTCTAGGCTTTCGCTGCCTCTCTGGCAAAGCTGCTGACCCTTGATCCTGAGGCCTGTCTTTTCCTTGGTTTATTCCCATTTTCCAGTCTCTGCTTGCTCAAGTGTTGTGAGGACATCCAGACCAGACCTGGTGTCTTCACTGCTAAATGCAAAGACTGGCCAACAGCTGATCTTGGGCCAGTGGAAAGGCCTAGGAAACCCTGTGTAAGGACTTGTACGTACAATCAGGTCCAGCATCTTTGGAAGATGCAAAATCCTTTGCAAGATCCAAAGGACTTAATTACCTTCATTGTTGAAAGCCTACTACAGTCTTCTGTGCCCAAAGACCTGGTGAGCCTTGTCCAGGTCTTCCAACCCTGCAGGGAGAAGTTGTTCTAGTAACCGGCTACTCGGATATGCACCTTAGCCTTCATTGTGGGACCGCGGTGTTCGTGCTAACTTCTCACGGCTTCGGTTACGTGGTCCTACTTTCTCTGAATTGAGACACTTTGTTCTGACCTGAGGCTTTCCCTGTGAACTGTGTTCCTTCCAGATGCTTGGGATTCCACCCGAAACCCCTTGCCTTTGGGCTTAACTGCCCATACTACTTAGAGCTGGTTAGCTGGTAAACTTCTCAGCTTTTGTCTAAATCTCCTTCATAAGTTTTGAAGGACCTTTGTCGGGAGGCTTTCCCTCTAGACTGTAGAGGTCATCCTAGTCTTCCAGCTCTCTTTTTTGAGAAGTCCATCATGAATCTTCATGGTCTTTTCCTTGACTGCTTTTGGGGCTTGACCTAATGACTTAAAATCTAGGTGTATCAATTTTGATCGTCTATTTGAAGTTTGAACTTCTTGGCTATCTGGGCTTGTCTCCTTTGGAAAGCTCTAGGCCACTTGCAACATTTTGTCCCATTCTCTTCTGTGTCTGACCACACTTGGAAGATCTTCTGAGTCCTGGCTCTGGGCATAAAGGAAGTCACTGGAGTCTTGAAAGCCACTTCAATTCTAGGTTTTTGCTGAAACTTAACCTGAAGAAAGGTGGTCTTCTGCTTCCTGAGCTGGGGGCGGTGAAGTTTCCAATACTAGGGACAATAAGGTGGGAAGCTTAACCTTGAGCTGGGAGAGCTGCTTTAGGACCTGGAGGGTACAATTAACCAGCAGGTACCTTTCATTTTGGAGGTCATGGAAGAAAAGCCTACTGGCTCGAGGCTTGAGTGCTAGTGCCTCTGGAGATGAAGGCTTAATCTCTTATCTTCTGGCTTCTGCTTCATGAGCCACTTCTAGGGAACAGGTGGGACAAATACTATACACCTGGTAGGACTTGACGTATTAGAGAAGAAAGATCAAGGTCCTTCAACTAGACCTTCCAGCGGCTTTCCTGGGGCCAGAGAAGATGGTACTGTGACCAAGACCAGAAAGGTGTCCTAGATCAAGTCAGGGTAGACTGCTATCCAGTAAAGCACAAGCCATGTGAACATCCTGGTCCCCTTCTGTGGGTGTCTGTACTGGTCAGAAGATGTTCTCTTCCCGTGGCCCCTCCTAGGTTCCAGTTGTGTTAGGGACTAACCCTCCTGCTCCCAAACATCCAGGCTCTACCTGGGGCTCCTAGTCCTATTCCCTAACTGTCACAGCTGCCTGATGCCTACTCAGGAGGCCCAGTCCCTTACCCTCTATCAGCTTTGCCTTTTGCTTTTGATACTTGAAGGAAGAAAGCTGGCTTTGTTTTTTCTTGGTGAAAAGGCTGGGTTTACTTAACATCCAGTGCTGCTAAAACTTCTAATTCTTGACTGGTTTCTCTAGACTCTTTCATCTTAAGAATTCCTAGTCTTCAAAGTCTGATCTTAGGTGCATAAGATACTGCCCTACTGATAAGAGTGAATTCCTGTAGCAAAGTACAGGTGTCTGGGAAGGGAACCCAGGTTAAACTGCCAGCTAAGACTTTGGGCATCCTTTGTGATTCCTGACTGTCTATCCCTCCATTGTGTTGACCAGAGGCTACGGGAAGAAGTGGAAGGTCTATCTAGGGCCATGTTGAATAGGCCAACTGCCCACTTTACCTGCAGATAACTTGCCTGGCCTTGGACATGGCATCTGGGTAGGTTTTCCCCTTGCAGGGGAGGAAGCTTCAGGATGGAGTTAACAAGACTAGGATACCTGGCCATTTAGAATATGCCTCAGAGTCCTTACAAAGGAGAGTTGCAGGTCTATAGTGCTAACTGCTCCTTGCCTTGAGCTTAGGGTATGAGGATGCACTGAAACTGGGCAGTCTCCCTAAGGTTCTGGGAGATCATCAATAACATGCCTCAACTGTGAGGAAAGTAACAAGTACAGGAATACAGAGCCTACCTGTTCCCTATTCCTCCTGAGCAAGCAAGCCAGCAGAAAAGAGGCCAGCACTGACCCAAGCCAGGAGGCCAGACTGGGCAGGGAAGCCCAGCTGGTCCTCAGGTGCAGCCAGAGAGGGAGGGATGTGTAGAGAATGGAGAAGCCTTTAGAGTTCTGCCTGTTGGCTACGGACAGGATCTAGGGATCGAGGACCTGATGTGTGGCTGATCTAGGAGCCTCTTAATTCCAGGAACACTTTGCTCCTGAATCTTTGGGGAAGAAGACTAACTCAACACCTGCTGGTCAGGGATTTGGGTCCATTTTTAAGTTTTTCCTCTTTGTATTTGAGGATGAGGCTTCTATTGGCCTAACTTCAAGTTCTCCATTCCTTCCCTTGGTGTCGGCTCTACTGATGAGCCCAACAAAGGCATTCTATTCGTGTTCTTGATCACCAGCGTTTAATCCTTGGAGTTTCCGTCTCTGCATGTTACTCCTCTGCTGTGGTGTATTGCCTTTTTCCGTTTGAGCCCTTAACATATTCACCAGTTATCTTAAATTCTGTATTTGCTAACTCCCAAATTGGTCTATCTGAATCTTCCTGGTGTCTACTCTTAGATGGTGTTTCATGCCTTTTTGACACTCCGTGTGAGGGAGTGGTGAATGTTGAAAGTAGGGGCTGATATGATTAGATTGGACAAAATATGGAGGTAGCTGTGAGGACTGGAGGCTTTAGTTTCCTCTTATCTTCCACTGTTCCTCACTTTCCCTATGAACTCCTTCTTAAATAGGGTCCATGTCTTGTGGCTCTCTGTTGTAACCCACTCTAGACTAGAGCCCTATTGGGTATAGGGGTAAGCCATAGCGAAAGTAATGCACAGTCTCCTGACTAAGCTTTAGAACTTTTAGTGGGCCTGGGTGCTTAGGCTGAACTTCAGAAGCCTAGCTCGGCTTCCTTTCTCCTTCCAGAGACGACTAGAAGGGCTGGAGTTAGCCAACTAGCCTTCTCTTAAGTAAGACTCCTGATGTAGTGGTCCTTGGAAGACCAGCCTCTGTCCTGGAGGATGTTCTGGGCAGATCGCAAAATGGTAACCCTTTCCTTCCATCTGCCTGAAATGAGGAGACTTTTTCTTGTCTGACCTTAACCATGAGAACCCGGTGGGATTTATGAAGGTAAAACTCTACAAAAGTAAGGGACCCCCACCACTGCAACCCCTAGAATGTCTCACTTCAAGCTAGTCTAGCAACTTGGCCTCCAGCAGGCTGTCGAAGTGTTCCTACCAGTTCCAGTGGCTTCTGCAGGGAAGTTGGCCTTGGCTGTGATTCTGTAGATCTGTCTCCATGTCTTAGGGCAGCAGCTTGCTTTTATGACCCCAATACTCTAATGGATCTAAGGAGTTGTTGACTTTGCTCAGTGTTCTTGCGTGAACCATCACTTCAAGTTCTTCACATGCTAGAACTGGCTTTCATCTAAATAGCTTTATCTCTGTTGGTCTCAAAACGTGGCATGCAGCCACTCTCTCCCATGATTTGGAGGGCTCACATGGCAAAAGGACCCAGGCTGTCTCTAGGCCTCTTGTGGTGGAGCTGGCCTTCCATGTCTAAGCCAAAGCCATAACCAAGTGTGATAGGACTTATGGCAGAAGCTAAGTGCAGTCAGGAGGTGGGGCCCCCTTTTTCCCTAGCCCCCAGTATAGGTTGGGGACTCAGCCTCAGGTACAGCATACAGAACACTAGAACCCTCACCACTGCCTGGCTTGTTCCCAAGTGGAGGTTGTATACTTGGGGGGAGGCAAGCTGTTCCCTTCTCTCCCTAGCTCTGCTGGATACCAGCTCTTCGGCCACATTTTTTTTTTTTTTTTTTTTTTAAAGAGGGCTTTGAAGTTGTTCTCCCCTCCGTGATTTTGTTTGGGGTTCTAACCTCTCTGGTCTGTGTGGGGAAGAATTCCCTCTGGCTTGGATAGAGCTGGCCTTCTCAACTTGGTCTCTTCAGAGGACCTGCTGTTTGCTGCTGACTCCATGTTTTCCTGAGTTCTGGAGGAGTCCCTAAACCAATGATAAGCCAGTAACTCCAGGGACTCTGACTTGAGTTAAACTTAGCCTTATACCAATTGACCAACCTGCTGGTAACTCTTGGCCATGGTGCATATGAATTTGGTTTGAGGTCTTGCTCTTACCTGAAGTATTCTGTGCTCCTTCGTTCCTATGTCAAAACTTAATGTCCAGCTCTTTCTAGATTCCTGTAGAAGCTTCGAGAATTTACAGCCATCAGGAGAACCTCAAATCCCAAATAAGTGCTCTAATAACATGTGGCCCGGGGAAGCTAGGCCTGGTCTATAGATCTTGGGCTCTGAACTGGAGAAGCTTATTCAATCAACAAGCATGGCTGTCTCTTGGCCTGTGTTTTGGTCATGGGCTACCCCACTAGTGTCAGACTTGTGGTGTCCTTGACACCTTGGAGCAGTAGGGATTCCCACCTCACTCTATTGTGGGGAATAACTAAAAACTCATGTCTAGGGGAAATTCCTATGCTGGGAGGAGTGAGTTTATCCTGAAGGGTGGCTAGAATATGTATCTACATAAATAGTAGGCACATGTCTCCTGGTCACTTCTGAAACTGCTTCATGCTGTTGCTATAGAAGTCTAGGCATTAACTGCTAATAGCATAGCCCTCCATTCAGTGCAGCTTGCCTGTTCATGCTTAACTGACTGCTATGAGGAATGGAGGGCCTTTAAATGTCTTACATGTTCAAGATCTGAGGTATGTACCTAACCTGGGAATGCTGCGTTATAAGGGTATTCGGTGTCCTGAAAGACTACCACTCCTCAGAGTGGACTATGTTTCTACCTCTAGATCTCCACCAGAACACCCCCTTCTTAACCTGATCAGTAAAAGATGACCCTACAAACTTGTATTTCTGACTAATAAAGGAGTATACCCTATTTGTAAGTCTTTTTTTCTGAACTACCTGTTGCTATAGTCAATCTTATATTGGCATTCTTTCCTTTGGTGGGAGTTCCCTGTATCTTCTAGATAACCCTTGCCACTTTAAGTGCTGCTGACCTTTTTTTTTTTTTTTCCAGTCACCAGTGGAATCTTGATATGGCTGATAAAGAACAAGCCTAAATATTCTTGTTCCATCCTCTCCTGACTCATGACTTGGATGTTAATGGATTTCTTACCCTCAAGGTCAAACATTATTCCTTTTTTCTACTAGCTTTAACAGTACAGAACTTCAAATGCCTATAAAAGTAGGATAGCCTCTCAATTCTGAAATTCCTGTGGGGCTGCTATCAATGGTGCTCCTACTCCCTTGGACCGTAACTAATGTTGTGGCCAATACTGGACTTCTCCCCTGCCCTCAAAGGTCTGGGGTGTGCATCAACAATCTCCGACTTTGGAGTTCTGTCTTGAGCACACAGACTATGCTTCCGTGACTTCCCTGCAATGTCCTGCTGGAGCTGCAGGTTTGCTTCGGTCCTGAATTTTAATAACTCCGTATCCTAGGACTACCGGACATGGGGGCTTTTCTAGAAAGTCCCTATGGAGGCAGGAGTTCAAAGACCTGTATTCCACTTGTAGGGAAGGCTGCATAAACTGGTCTTAACATGTTTACAGTTAGAGGTTACACTTCACTGTGTAAAGACTTAAAAAGGAGTGCTTGTTTGGTCCACTTCTATGCCCAGTCCTCAATCTGAGTATGGTGGGCTATAAATATCTTCAGTCTGTAGAGTAACTAGGGGAGGGTGGAAGGAGGCAAGGAATTGAATCTACTTTCTTAAGCCTTCAATGCCATAGTATCAAGACAAAACCTCTGGTCTCCTGGAGAAAGCCTGATCTATTGGTGTTACCAAGAGCTAGTGACTGAAAGTGAATGTAACAGGTCTCTTGACGCAGTTCTTACTTCCTATCACCTGATCTGCCAGCTCTCAAGTGAGCTAATCTTAAGTAACCAGCCATAGCTAACTTTTGGAATTCACACCTAAGTTTAAAACCGTTCTAGTGAATAAGGCTTCAGGGGCTGTGAGATGGCAGTACCTCCCATGCTTCTGTGTTCCCATGTGGGATCTTCACAGCCTGTAAATTGAATCTTTCCTCTGGAAATAGTGAGAGGCTTAGGGAAACTGCAAGGAGACAACTTAATAGCAAACGAAGGCAACCAAGTTAGCTAAGGATGTTGAGGTTTGGGGTCACCATTCCTTCCAGCCTAAATTAGCTGTTGTCCAGTTTCGGTTCTTGGTCTGTTAAATCCAAAGACCACCTGGACGTGAGTATGGTCACATCTTCAACTGAAATATCCTGCCTGTCTGGGGTTGGGGGAGCTCTTCTATTATATTCTAGACGTGAAAACTTAAGTATGTTGCTGACCTAGAGCAGGCTAGAAGTTTTTGTGATCTCTTTTCCCTGAGAACATAGGTTGGCAAACCTTTTCTATAAAGGTCTGGATAGTAAAGATCTTAGGTTTTGTGGACTGGGGCAATAATTGAGAATATTCTTGTGGTACTAAGGATGAGGAAATTTAAGACTTATAAAACTAAACCCGGTATGAAAATTTGTACAGCTTTTTTTTTTTTTCAACGTTTATTTATTTTTTGGACAGAGAGACAGAGCATGAATGGGGGAGGGACAGAGAGGGAGACACAGAATGGGAAACAGTCTCCAGGCTCTGAGCCATCAGCCCAGAGCCCGACATGGGGCTCGAACTCACGGACCGCGAGATCATGACCTGGCTGAAGTCGGACGCTTAACCGACTGCGCCACCCAGGCACCCCTGTACAGCTTTAATAAAAATAGAACTTTGGAGACCTGAGGTTCAAAGTTTGTGGTCCCAATCAAATTGATAGCAAAAGTTGACTTGTCAATGCTGATCTAGAGCAAGTCTTTTTCAAATAGACCTGTATTACAAGAATGTACTTCATCAGCTTTGCTTTATACCAATAAAAGCATCAGCTGAACTATTACAGGAGTAGGGGTCAGGGGCATGCTCGATACAGGTGGTAAAGACGGGGATAGGGTCAGAAACAAAGGGGGTGCATACAACCCATTCAAGGACCCAAGGGGATTGACCTAGACAATCTACCAATACCATTTCACTCAGTATATTGACAACAAAGACCGATAATGGAACCAGTCATCGGTGAGGAGCTGGGGGGGGGGGGGCAGTACCCTCTCACACTGCTAGTGAGACTATAGAATGGTGAGACCATAGCTATTAAATAGCTGTTCTATGACCAGAAAGAATTGGTGTGTCTCTAACCATGAGGCTGAGGTCTCGATCTCCCTTGGATTTCAGTATAGAACTGCAACTACCCTGGGCCATAGCACAAATAATGGGGTTGTTGGGATGTAGAAGACCAGGCTAGGTATACTAGGACTTCCTGTTCTTTGACCTAGCCTCTTGGTTGGGTCCTGAAGGATATCTGGCGGATCTTGGATATCTTTACCTCCAGTCCTCCAGGCTGGTCCCCTCAGAGCTCAAAAGCCACCCTAATTCCATTTGGTCCTTGGGCTATGAAGGCAGGAGGGTGGGCGGTAGTGTTAGGCAATAAAATACACCTTAAAGGACAAAGAGGCATAAAGTGTGGTTAAAGGTAGATTAGGGGAAAGAACCATGTATATATAGTAAACATGGTATATCCAGCTTCCTGTACTGCAGAAAACGGGAAACCAATCTTTGATCTCTTTACTTCTTCTAGTTAAGACTAGACATGCAGTCAGTTTCTGCCAACTAGATGCACTTGAGTCTATCTCAGCAAGCCAGGATCTGGGAGTATCCTTCTTGTTTGAGAGGTGTTCTAATACTGGCACTAGCTTGTAGGTGTCAAGGAATTTGGGTAGCTTTAGTTTCTCACCTTCTAGGTCCTGGCAGAGGTATCCGGTCTCCTACTGGGCAGGTTTCATGGTGCTATTCAGACAATCCTTCTCAGACAGCTAAAATCTGCTAGTCTTCAAAGCCCTCTTAAACTTAATCTTGCTTAAGATAGCCAGAATGGCTTGTTTCCTAGTCCTCGACTCCCATCCAGGACTTAAGGTCATGTTAAGAATACCTAGCCATTGAAATAGGTAGGTGTCCTCAGTTATGGTAAAGATCATTCTGGTTGCAAGATAAAGCACTGTAGGGGCTGGCTTCCTAACTTGTACTGGCTGGAAATACTGAATGGAAAAATGGAAGGATTTAAGATTTGGACAGAAGTGAGTGGGCTTAGTGGTGAATTTACGAGAAAAGGAACAACTAAGTGGTGTCAAATACTAGGTAATCAAAATTAAGCATGTAGATATGCTAAGTTAATGAGTTAAACAGCCGTGTGCTAGTTGGAGGATTCAGTGGGAAGGTCATTAATTCAGTCCCAGGCAATCTTGGTTTGTATTGCCTGTGGGACATCAGTACAAACCTCAAACAGGCAATTAAGACCACTGAACTTAGAATCCCCTGAAGCAAGGACTGTACCCTGAAGGTAAACGTGGAATTCATGGTCTAGGGAGCATATAATTACCAAACCATTTCCCAAACTGCCCATGTGCCAAAATGGGGCACCTAGAAAAGTCTCTGTGCTTAATGGTTGGGCAGGGACACAGGCAAAAGGGGGAAAGTAGGTGGTCGTGAAGACTGAAGAACAAAAAGACTACCACAAGGTGATCAAAGGAAAGCAAGAGAAGTCAAATGTGGGTGTCTGAGTTGAATGGGATCCTGTCTCGCCCTTATCAAAACGGGTAACTTGGTGCCCATAGATACTGTTAAAATAGTGGAACCAGAAGCTTGGCTGGACCACATAAAGAAGTAAAGATGGAGTAGAGCAACTCTTGCACAATAGAGGGGAAGAAATAAGGGTGGTATCTTATGGAGCCTCAAGATGAGAGCTGTCTCCTATTAATCTATGGGATCACCCTCTCCATTATCCTTAACATATAAGACTACCTAAGATAGGGGATTGTGGAGAAGTGCAAAAGGTTTGATGTAGGCAGAGAACTAGGCTTTATAGGAGAACATCCTATAAGAAGGTAGATCAGTCATTAGAGACTATACATAGGCCGGTGACAAAGTTCTTCCTGCCACCTTAAGGAGAGAACAGTTGTCAGAATGGAGACAAGCATGTGCAACGTGCTCTCACACCCATGTGTATCTGTTGGTCACAAATGTGAGGTGGGTGCTAGGGATGGGAGAAGATGGTCCGGATACACTAGCATCTAATCCTGCTTGATCCAGGAAGTTCTCTGCCATGTTTTCTTGGGGCTTGGGCATAGGCTTTCGGCTCTTAAATGTTCTATGGAGTGATCCTTATCTTGTTCGTGTGGCTGTGGGTGCTGGGGATATTCTTGGATATTCTTGGATCTATTGCCGGATATTCTTGGAGGTAGACAGAGCAATAGGGTGCTTAAATGAGCTAGCCTGACTTCGATCCAGCCACTTTGACCTTCCCTTGGCCTAAGGGGTACTAAGAATTTCTCTGGAGAAATGTGCTGTGACCTTCTAGGTGCTGTTCTGGGAAGCCTCTCCCACATTAGCCTCAGAAAAGGACTCGGGAGCATATCAAATTGGCTATCTCCTGTCCTAGTGGCCTATAAACAGAAGGCTGACTAGTCCTACTTTTAAAAATCCCTGCTCCTTAAACTTCTTACAACTACTTCAGTATTTCTCAGACAGGACTTGGGTAGGGAACCCTAACTATACTACTGCAACCAAACAAAGTGATCACTAATCTCCAAAGTCCTGTTTAACCAGTTACCTTCTAGTTCCTTCCACCCCTAATTGGAATTAGGGTCCTTTGTAGGGTCTATAGGCTATCACATTTGGGGTCTTGTCTCCATATATAGGCTTCTCCATCTTTCCTTTCAATTCTTTTGAAGCAGGTTCACCTGTCCTACAGAATCCTCCCCATTTGGGACTTTGCCAACTGTATCTCTGGTGTACTTCAATATATTTCCTTCCCTGTGTTTCCTGTAAGTCTGTGGTTGGCTCTGAAAGAGGAAATTCGAGTTTACTTCTTGAAGATTGCCTCTTCCATAGCCATGTACTACCATCGAGAGATGTGTATTGCTGCTTGCTGAACTTCACATGGATTAGGATCTAGGTCTACTTCCTAGGGATTGCAATTAGGCAGCGTTCTCTCTAAAGGGCTAGCCCATTAAAAAGCAGCATAAATGCAGGATTCCTTGCCTTCACCTACTAGTTCTATCTTAACCAAAAATAGTCTCCTTAAATAACTTTAGCTGATGGAAGCCAACTGAAACATCCTCGTGGTGGTCAGCTAAATATACAGAAAGGTCTCCTGGAGACCACTGTCCTGCAGCAATTACAAGGCATGGCATTACAGGTGCTCAAAGAACATGGAGTGCTTCTATAGAAATCTGTAAAACAGCCTTAGTTTGTATAGGTCACAGCTGCCTGGGAGTAAGATCGTTGGCCTTTGAGAATAAGTAGGAGATTGAATCCTGAGCAAAACAATGCTGTCAGGTTAAAACCTATATATACATATATGTATACATGTATATATACATATACACCCACCCACATAGAACCACTTTTAAGAGATGCTTCTGAAATGCCAGTACTCAAGATTCTTAATGCTAAGGAAAAGCAGAATTCTGAGGCACTGGGGACCTATTAGTCCGACTTCTAAAGTCCTTGAATTTTGTACTTACACTGATCTGATCAGACAAGCAGTTTGTTTAAAAGGAAACTACTGATCCTGTCAGTAAAACTCTAGTTACCTCTAAATGGTCAATGACTCTTAAAACTTGTTCTGTTAAATAGGATTTAGTGTGGTATATTAGATACCTACTCAGCTTTCAAAGACCCCAGGCTTGATTTTTTTTTTTCTTAAATGCATATTCTCAGGGTGTACACTTGTGCTTGAGATTGTTGGTTCCCCCAGCATGCAAGTTTCCTCCTGGATGCCCAGCTTGGCCAGTTTCTAGCCTCCCCTAGACCTAGCTATGGTCACGGGCTGAGTTCTGGCCAGTAGAGCATGACCAGATGTAGGCTACTTGTGTGAGGGTAGCCTATGCTTCTCTTGTGATCTTTTTTCTTGGTTGAGTAGTACCCTCTGAGGAGGCTCCTGCCACAATCCGAAGGGAGCCTCAGTCCCTGAACTGGCATAAAGGAACCAGGTGACCAGAAACCCTCACAGTCTAACAGGGATGCGAATGAGACTCTTCTCAGCCACAGAGTCGGAGGTCTGTTGAAAAGGCTAGTATTAACTACTAACCCAACCAACCGCACTGTTCAACACGAAATGCTGCTTAGTTTCCTCTAAGCTTTTTTAATGGCTTCTTCTAAGCTAAAAACCTCCGTTAGGCATGAGCCACTAAAAGTAAATCAGGTATCTGAAAGCCTTAAACTAGCCGAGTGACTTTTTAAAGGGGGGAGTTTGAGATCAATCCATGTGGACGTGTCTGAGTGGGTCTAGCACACTTGCTGGAGAGCTATATACAAGAAAGGGTGGCAATTCTTAGCTGCTTGGCTCTTAAGTGGGAAGGAAAGTCTGACTCTGTTCCTCCTTCACCCATCAGCCACTTCAAGTCCCAGTGCATCCGGGTGCAAAGCAGTTGGGCAACTGTGGGTAACCTATGAAGGACCCTGTGGTTTCCCCAAGTTTGTGCTCTTTAGTAAACAGAAAAGTGTTACAACTTAAACAATTCACGAATACCGTTGACAGTAAATAGTCACAGAAGTGTCAGTTTGACTACCACGAGACTAAAAACCTACACCTCTCAGTACCCTGGACTTCCTTCTACATCCTTGACTACCTTCTCTTTTGTTAACACAGCCTAGCTCCTAGGGAAACTGTCTCCTTTTCCTTTAATACTAGATGTGGGGAATTGTAGATAATTTTACTCTGGACATGCCTGCCACGAACATCCTAGTACATATAAGACATGTAGAAATGTGCACAAATCAAGCCTATAGCTGGATAAACCTCCAAAGCGAACATTCATGTAACTGGCACTCGGAGGAAAACAACCTCTTGCCAGCGTCCTCAGAAGCCCCTCTAAGGTCTCTTCCTGAGGGATAGTCACTATCCCAAGGTACTAGTGTCTGGACTCCTATGGGTACAGATGAGTGTTGCTCACTGCATTTTGTAATATCTTCTCCCCTGGTGTTTGAGGGGAATATTTCTTTGAACTGGTACTTCTGGAGCTCTCACGTGCCAGGTGTTAACGAGCATCTGAAGGTACATTATACTCTAGAGAATACTAAGTGGTTCACTAACTGCTTATTCTCAACCCCTTGAAGGTAGATCCTATATAGTTCACACATGAGAACGGAGGCAGAAGTGTCTCAGACATGTTTTAAATATCAACTGAATTAACACGTCCCAGGGATGTGGAACACATGCATATGTATCATCTTTACACTTGAAGAAACTAATGTGAAGGTTACTTACTGAAGGTCAGTCCCTTCTCCCCAGATCAAGGACCCAACCCTGTGCCTCCCTTGTGACCATCCTTGTGCTGCCACCTTTAACACGGAAACCTGAAACGTGGCTTTTTCTTCTGTAGAGCTGTGCTATTCTTATTCTATGGAAGGAAACTCCTAATGGTAAGATAACTGAGAGCCTACAGGTAAAGCAGGGGTCTGTCCCCCTGGCTACCCAGGGTCGGTACAAAACTAAGGAACCTTGCTCCCTGGCTTAGTCCTGCTCTGCTTTGAGAATTTATAGGTGGCTAGTATCCCAAACTATCCTTAGATTTTCAAAAATGGTAATGAAATCCTATGGAATAAACTAACTTTGAGTACTGGAAACACAATTGCTCTGTTCTGGTTAACTTTGTGGAAGGGAGTCCTGTCTTGACCTGGGAGCCAATTTTGGGGAACTTAGTTCAGGAAATCAGAAAATGCTGGCTTATATCTGAATAGTTAGGGTCATATGTGTGTGTATATATACATACATATATACACACATTTATATACACATGTGTAAATCTGTCCCTCTAACTTTTTTCTTAGAATCCAACAGTTTTGCGACTCAAACTATGTGTCTATTAAAGGAACAGCTCTTGAAGTAGAATATTTCCTGAGCAGGAAAATTAAAGGAAGCTTCTTTCCTTCAAATCTCTGGTGGTGGTGAGCTGGAGACCTTCCTACTTAAAAGCTACTGAATCTGCCTCTTCAGAGAAGCAGTTAAGATGTAGGCTACGCAACAAGCCTGCACTGGAATGAATGGCTAAGGGCAGTTTAAATTACTTTTTCTACTTAGTGTCTCTTGTATACCAGCTTAGAGTAGTCACCACTGGGCAACTTGAAGTCGAGAGCCCAGAGAATGTCCCATCTGCCCATGGCCCGCAGGGGGAAGGCTGTAGAGAAGGGGTGAGCCCAGAGGCCACAGGCCCTAGAGTTCATGGGGGTTGGCTCTTGACGGTCTTCTTGAGTCAAAGTGCCCTGGTCATCCTGTGTCCTGTGTTTTTTGGGAAGCTTGTCCTCAGATTTACATATTGCAAATGTATTCAAGGAACATGTCTTCCACAGAAGGGTGTGGCAGACCATCTATGCAGGGCATAGGTGTTTTTCTTCATAGGACTTCTTGGGTTTGTCCAGCCAAAAAATATAAAAATACCCTATAGATGACCACTCCCTTTTTCAGGGAACAGGGTTAACAGGTAAAATGCAGGAGGTCTGGGACACACTCCTACTAAACCTGATCTGTGGTTCATCTGAAACCTGACCTTCAGCATTTTCCCCTCATGAAGCCTGGTAACCCTAGCGAGGAGACCTCCCCCATATTACTACTCCCCAGTTGACACCTACGTTTCTGTGGCACTTGAGCAAGATGGGACTGCTGCCTTGGCCTCCTGCAATTGCTGAGGGGAAAGCAGTGTTTTCAGGTTGAAACTGGTACTATAACTGGATCCACTCCCTTAGGGGGAATATCTCCCTCAGCTTGCTTCTTGAACTTCATAGAAATGTACTTAATCTAGATCTTGGCCAGAACGCTTTGACTAGGAAATCATGTTGGTCGAGTTGTTTAGGTTTTTAGCTTCATACCGTGGATGTTGAATTTGAGCTGCTAGCTCAAGCCTGAGAGGAATCTTGATCCACAGAAATGGCTGGAGACCAAAGGTGATTCATGTCTTTAGGTTTTGGCAGTCTTTGAACCGTATCCTCTTAGGATGTGGAACTTGGCAGTCTCATTTGACTTGCCCCCACATTGAGCTACTTTAAGTAGACCTATGGGCATACCTTGGAGATCTTGGGGGTTCTGTTTCAGACCACCACAATGAAGTGAATCAAATTGATCTTTCCTAGCATAAAGAAGTGTTGTGTTGGGGCGCCTGGGTGGCGCAGTCGGTTAAGCATCCGACTTCAGCCAGGTCACGATCTCGCGGTCCGTGAGTTCGAGCCCCACGTCGGGCTCTGGGCTGATGGCTCAGAGCCTGGAGCCTGTTTCCGATTCTGTGTCTCCCTCTCTCTCTGCCCCTCCCCCGTTCATGCTCGGTCTCTCTCTGTCCCAAAAATAAATAAACGTTGAAAAAAAAAATTAAAAAAAAAAATAAAAAAAAAATAAAAAAAAGTGTTGTGTTGACACTAGACTGTAGTTTAAAGTGCACAATAGCACTAGGTCTATAGCCGTGTGTATACATTAACTAAAAAAATCATTGCTTAAAAGCTAACCATCGGAGCTCTCAGGAAGTTGTAATCTTGTTCCTGGTGGAGGGTCTTGCCTCCATGTTGATGGCTGCTGACCGATCAGGGTGGTGGTGGCTGCAGCAATTGCTTAAAATAAGACCACAGCGAAGTTTGCCACATTGATTGCCTCTTCATGAATGCTTGCTATAGTATGTGATGCTGTTCGACAGCATTTTATCCACAGCAGAACTTGTTCCAAAATTGGAGTCTGGCCTCTCAAACCCTGCTGCTGCTTTATCAACTAAGCTGATGTAATATTCTAAATCCTTTGTCATGCCAATAATCTTGACTGCAGCTTCACCAGGAATAGATACTGTCTCCAGAAACCATTCTCTGCTCCTCCACAAAAAGCGAACCCTTTCCTAAGTCTTGAGATTACAGCCATGCAGTCCCATCTTCAGGCTCCACTTCTGCTTCTCTTCCTATTTCCACCACATCTGCAGTTCCCTCTTCAGAAGTCTCAAACCCCACAAAGTCGTCCATGAGGGGCGGAATACACTTCTCCCAAACTCCTTAGTGTTAGGGTGGCTTCTTCCCATGAGTCCCAAATGTTCTTAATGGCATCTGGAATGGTGAATCCTTTCCAGAAAGCTGATAATTTACTTTGCCCGATTACTTTGGTGAGCAGAATGCCTATCTATGGTGGCTATAGTCTTACAAAGATTGCCCAAAAGATTTGAAAGTCAAAAGGACTCCTTGGTCCATGGGCTGTAGAATGGATGTCGTGTTAGCAGGCGAGAACACATTAGCTACCTTGTACATCCTGTCAGAGCTCTCAGGTGACCAGGTGCATTGTCAATGAACAGTAATATTTTGAAAGGAATTTTTTTCCTGAACAGTAGGTCTCAATGGTGGGCTTAAAATATTTAGCAAATCCTGTTATAAACAGATGTGCTGTCATCCAGGTTTTGTTCCATTTAGGGCACAGGCAGGGTAGGTTTAGCCTAACTCTTAAGGGCCGTAGGGTTTTCAGAACAGTAAGGAACGTTGGCGTCAACTTAGTCACCAGCTGCATTAGCCCCTCAGAAGAGTCAGCCTGTCCTTTGAGGCCAGGCATTGACTTCTCTCTGGCTATGAAAGGCCTGGATGGCACCTTCCAACAGAAAGCTGTTTTTTTGTCTGCATTGAAAATCTATTTAGCATAGTCACCTCGATGAACCAGGTTTGCTGGATGTGGATTGCTTGCTGCAGCTTCCAATCAGCACTTGCTGCTTCACCTTGTACCTCTATGTTAGGTAACACTTCTCTCCCTAAACCTCACGAACCAACCTCTGGTAGCTTCAAACGTTTCTTCTGAAGCTTCCTCCCCTCTCTCGGACTTCACAGAATTGAAGAGCATTAGGGCCTCGCTCAGGATTAGGCCTTTGCTTACGGGAACGTTGGGACTGGTTTCATCTTCTATCCGGGCTGCTCGAACTTGGTCCATGTCAGTGATAAGGCTGTTTCACTTTATCATTCATGTGTTCACTGGAGTAGCACTCAAGAATTTTTCCTTTGCATCTATGAGTTGGCTGCTTATTGGATGCAAGAGGCCTAGCTTTCAGCCCATCTTGACTTTTGACCTTGGCTTCCTCACTAAATCCATCTGTAGCTTTTGATCTAAAGTGAGTGACATGTGGCTCTTTTGCTTGAACACGGAGGACACTGTACAGGTTAGGCCAATTAATAACCCAATGTTGTCTTGGAAATAGGGGGGCTCGAGGAGCAGGAGCAAGGGAACAGCCAACGGCAGAGCCATCAGAACATCTACCTTCATGGATTAGGTTCAGTCTTTTATGGATGGTGGTTCATAGTGCCCTGCCCACCCCACCCCCCAACAATTACAATAGTAATATCAAGGATCAGTGGTCACAGATCACCATAACAAATACAACAATGAAAGCTTGAGATAGTGTAAAAATTGCCAAACCGATAGGACAGGAAGTGAACAAATGCTTGAAAAATGGCCTCAGTAGACTTGCTTGGTGCGGGGCTGCCACAGACTTCAAATTTGTGGGGGTTTTTTTTGTTAAATATATCTGCAGAGTATAATAGAAAATATGCACGTACTTGAGCTAGCTCTGTGTTCACTGTGACCTTCAGGTTCTAGGACATACTGGGGTCTGATGGTGAATCTTTCCTGAGGCCTCTGAGCCGCCCACCTCTTGTTTGAGCCCCTCATGCTCAGGAAGAACAGCTCCATTGATCCCAGGAAAATCTAGCTACTCTCCGTATGGACTCTCTGAACTCCTAAAACCCTCACTGTAACTCTTTATACTGGAGTCTTTAGCTATGGTATAAGTAACCGTAATAGTTCATGTCTCCTGCTATGGAGGATTCCATGGCTATACAAACTGCTGACTACTCAATCAGATTCTTGAGTTTCCTTTTGGGGGTTACTACAGAAAATGGTGGGGACTGGCTGGAAGGGGTGTAGGGGTGCTTCCTGGCAGCCCAGGGAAGAAACAGGTACGAGGCAGGACCTTGATCAGAGGTCAGCCTCTGGTGTCTATGGCTCAGTGGTCAGGGATGGGCTGTCTGGCTCCTGTGTCTATGCCACGAACAGACCTGTCTCTAGTGGCCTGGCAGGTGGCTCTTTTGGATGTTCTGTCACTTTCAAAGCTGTTTTCTTTATAGGCTTCAGCTGTATAGGCTGCCTCATGGGGGGGGGGGGGGCCCGCGGGTGGCACAGTCCTTGATACTCTCCCCAAGCTCCTTCCTGGCTGTGGATCCTTGTCTGCTGGGTTATCTCTCCATTCCTATTCTCTCCTGTGTCCCTTAGTGGGACTGTTTGAAACCCTGGACTCTGAAGTAGCCAGAGTGTCCATTACATCCCATGGTACTGGGTTGGTCTGTGGTCCGGTGACTGGCCTGAGCCAGTGAGTCAGATCTTCGGGGAAGAGGCTTACTAAGTTGGGATAGATCAAGCTCTGTTCTTGGCCACTTGTCTCCATTAGCGTTAATGTCTTCATGCTGCAGCCCCTTGGTATCCAGGGTCTGGTGGTAAAATGGTTTGGGTGCCTATTTTTTCCATGTGGGCTGATGTTCTTGCTGGTAGATTTGGACTTCCAGATCTACCTTAGCTGTCAGACAACTGTGGTCCTTCTCTCTTGGCACTTCTTTGTGGACCTTGGTCTAGCCTAATTTCTTGTTCCATCTGGCTAAGACCAGGTCCTTCAGGCCTTTCTCTGAACAGAGACCTTGGTAGGAACCCCTTTCTGTCTACTGGCCTCCAGTACCTCTTGGGTAGTGCTTGTTCTCCCTCAGTTCTGTCCTGTTCCCTTCTGCTGGGGTCCTTGTGGCAAGGACCCCTGAGCAGGTCAGTAGAACGTTCAGATTCCCCAGCTGGGCCCACCCTCGAATTCCAGGGTACAAGACCTGTAGTCTTGCCATATTCTCACTGTGTGGTAATATCTGCTCTATAGGGGGTTATGTGGCCTCTGGTGTCCCCCTTGCCTCGGGGCCACTTGTTTCTTTCTCTTCCTTACCCATGCAATCTCTTAGCCTTCCTTCTGGCCAGGACACCACTGCGCAGCTACTAGGCCTCAGGAACACAGGCTACCTGCCTGCCTCTATTTTTGAGCCCTTGCCCTGTGAGGAAGGTAGCTTCCAGCCTGTGTTCTAGTGCCTTTCATCCTGGGATCCTTACCACTCTGTGCCTTGGGTCACCTTCATTCACTCATCTTCTGGGTCTGACTTCCAGGGCCATCGACTTTGGTTTGGGATCAGTCTCTGCCCTGCCCTACCAGGGTACCATCAGTTGCCTTTTAGTCTCCATTTATTTCCCTCCATCCACCTGCTGCCTTACTTGGTAAGTGGAGTGTCCTCAAGCAGTCTTTCCTTCCTCTAGACACCAAGTCCCTATTCTTAGGGTATGGTTTGAGTCCTGCTCTCCCATATCCTTTTTGTTCTAGAACTATATCCTTCTCTATAGCTGGTTGCTGTCTACTTACCTTTGTCATAGTCATGACTTTATTCCAGAATAAAACAAGGTTGATGTCCCTGACCTCCAGGTTTTTTCTTGTGCTATCATTTCTGGACCATATTCTTGGTTTTGAAGTCTGAACCTGGCTTTAACGATAGGACTGAAAAGTCAAGGACTTCTTTCCCTCCCCTGTCCCCACCATTCCCCATCCCCCCTCCACCACCAAGGTAGTATAGTTCTAGGCCCATGGGAATGACACCAGTTAACTCCCAGTCACTAAGCAAGATTTCTCTTCCTGAGTGCTGAGAAAGCACTAACCAGGGCAGGAGGCAGGATATGGGTGGACTATGGTACTTTACTACTGGAGTGACTACATTTGGTTGGAACTGGCACCTAAGAACAACAGGGAGGTTAGGACAAGACCATGTCCTTCTCTCCTGAGCTCTATATTGAATCCTGAATTGAGAGGACACAGGGACTCATCAGCTTCTAAAGAATACCTGGTCTCTGCAAGGCAAGATAGAAGCACAGCCTTGGGCCACATTTAAATGTAATTTCTATCTTGGGGCATGATGTCTGAGAATTCCCACAGATCCTGAGGTATACTTGTACCTCTTGGGTGACCCTCAGCTCTAGCATTCTCAGAGGAGCAGGAAGAAAGAAGCTCCAAGTTTGAGGCTCTACTGGAAATATCTTCTAGAAGGATCCACTTCCACCCCCAGGAACTTCAGTTTGAGGTTACCCTCCTGGGCCTGGATGGAGTCGAAGGCTCTGTATTTTCTGGTATGGGAGGATCCCATAATGATTCTATGCTGCCTTGTGTTCCATTATGTGTAGAGAAGGAAACTTCTTCCTTGTAAGAACCTAGGTCTCTCCACAGCACAGATTTCTCGTGGCATTTTGAGACTGAAGATTCAATACTTCATACAAGTTTGTACACTACCTTAAAAGTCCAGATCTTTCCTACCTATAAGATGTCACCCTTCACATGAAAGCATAAAAGATACTGATTCTGTTAACTTCAGAAGTCTTAGAAAACCCTACAAAAACTGTTATGTATACTTTCAAACTTGATTCTAGGCCTACCCAAGTACAGGCCCTCTCTTAAATTGGATCTGGTCATCCAATGGCTTGCCCATTGGCCAAGTGAATCCCAAGGTTCCAGCTGCTCCTTCTCCCAGTTACGCTGGTCTTGATGGGATTACCTGTGGTGTCCTCCTCTAGCCCTCCTTTTGACTAGACAGATGGCCTGGGAGCCAGTGGTCTGTGAGTCTCCCTTGTGCTGAGTGATGCTGGGATTTTATTCTTCGTGTCTGCCTAAGGCTAGCTGTTCAAGAGGCTCCATGCAGTGAGCCTCAAATTGAGCATGTGGCTGGAACATGTGATCTATGCTGGGGGCCTCTATCTTGGGCACCTGTGGCCCTAGGGATGCAAGCATAAGCCCCACTAGGCTCTTGCCATAGTTCATGGTGGACTCTGCCACCACACCACACTTGTTTTCCATTTTCTACAGCCTGATAGGACCACTTCTCCTCTACAGTCTCTACAGAAGACTGGTTGATAGTCTTCTTGATCATTACTTCCTTGTCCTGATGGTTTGAAGCTTATCCTCAGCTGTTTAAGATCTATTATCCCTACTTCTATCTGGGATGGCTATTCCTGTTAGAGAATGTCATGGTGTGGTTACTGCCCACAGTCAAGGCAGCTTGTAGCTGCCTGCTGTGTCCAGGGTGGAGTCTCTCAGCGAAGTCTTTCTTCTAATCTAATACTTCTTGACCTTTTAGACCTGAGGTTCTCAGAGGGTCAGCTGTGCTTCACCATGTGTGACAAGGACACCTGGGCTTGAATAGCATTAACCATAAGGTAAAATGCCCAGATCTTCCCATTTCTAGGCTTATGGCCAGTGTTCTTGGCTGAGAATAAGGTCTGGGCTACATTAGAGGCTGAAAGCCTAGTGTGAAGGTCCTTGATGGCATTTAGTCTCCTACAGCCTGGTGCCCCACTCCCTGGCCCTATAATAACATGGGCTTTCTTTTTAGACTCTACCCTTTCTCCTTATGGCCCCTCTTCTGAGGGTTGCCCAGGACTAAATGGGAAGCCTTGGAAGTTGCTGAGGGTATCCCTCACCTTGGAGGATTACTGGGATGCAACAACAGGAGAGTCTCTTTGAAGCTAGCCACCCTCTTGGAAGCCCTAGGCAGAGAAGTTCTGAGAAGAGTATGAGGCTCTGGTCTGAGGTCCATACAGGGCTTCATGTTTTGGAGCCCAGTGGTCCTTGGTGTCATGAGTCCTCCTAGGACCTTCTGCTAGCCTGTCCTTTAAAGCTGCATGTGGAGCTTGGTTAAGTCTAAGACTTGATAGGTTTTCTTTTCCTATGGGGACCTCCCCTCTGAGTTGCTGCTGTAGTGAGCAGTCCTGGGTGTCTCTGCGGCTCATGCTGCCTTTTGCTCTGTTCTGTTTTCTGAAGTTGTATATGGTTCTCTGCTGTTTGTTCTCCCTGGGACCACCATCTGAGTTCTTTGGAGAAAAGTGGCATCAGGGGAATTGGAACTTCTGCTCAGCCAAGTAAGGGACAGAACTAGGACCTGTCTATGACTACAGGTAACTCTCTGCAAGGTCTTGATAAGACTGTTTCCTCAACCTCTGAAATATGGAGCTTTTCTTAGTACCTAGGTCTCATTTAAACATGCCATAATACTTCTAGAAAGAGCTCTTGGTGTCTGTGGTTGGTCAGAGAAAAACTCAGATCAGATCTTGGTTTCTTCATTCCGTACTCAGGAGCCTGGCCAGTGGTGCTCGGGCCTAAAGGGATTTGGATCATCAGAGCTTTTACTTACTGTCATGGTCGTCTTCCTGGTTGAGCAGGACAGGGGCTCTTTGGGTTATTTCCTTCTCATATGTAATACTTCGCTAGAGCTGCCATAATAAAGTACCACAAACTGGGTGACTCAACTGACAGAAGATCCTTGTTGGTGTTCTGGAGGCTATAAGTCAAAGATCAAGGTATCCGCATTGGTATCCTGAGGGTCAGAGCCCATTCTCTGACTCTCCCCCAGCTTCAGGTGGGCTGCTGGTAATTGGGGGTTCCTTAAGTGTGCACCACCTTGATATCTACCTTGATCTTCACGTGGCATTTTCCCTATCCAAAACTTCCCTTTTTATAAGGACATCAGCCCTATTGCATTAGGGCCTACCCTAATAACCTCATCTTGGTTACCTTTATAAAGACTGCCCTACTGCCCATCTCCAAATATAGTCCTGTTCTGAGGTAATAAGGAGGTAGAACTCCAAAACAGATTTTTGGGAGACCCAACCCAACCCCTAGCACTGCAGTAGCCTAAGACCCCAGAGTCTAAGTCTAACTTGATCACAGCATTGATCAACAGGTCCAGCAGTGGGCTCTTGGCTTCCCCTCATTCAGGAAATGTTGCACTAAGGAGATGACCCAGGTCAGCTGACTAGTCAGCTTAATTTTGGTCTGTGGTAGTTCAAGTTGTTTGGCTTTACCCTCTTGGAAGAGGTGGCACCTAATTTTAGAAAAAGGTGTGGAGGGTGTCCAAAGCTCCCCACCCCCACCCCACTAGCCAGAGCCGAAGGTCGGTCTCGTTCTGGTTGTAGAGCCTAGTGGCCTGGGCAGGGCTCAGGTGTTCCCAAGCCCTGAGAACTTGAACAGGCTTGTGCTGTCAGGTTGTGCTGTCAGGAAGGACCCTGAGCTTGAAGTTGGAAGATGCCTAGAGAACTAAGTTATGGTGGCTGGTCTCTGCCAGGTTCCAGAGGGGTTTAAGAACTTCAGGGCCTAGCTGGGACTAAACTACATTCCTGCAGCTCTGTTTCTCCAAACAGAGGCAGGTTGGTAGAATACACTAGAAGACAGGCAGGCAGAATTAGGATTCTGCAGGATCGAGTCCGTTCCACTTGGAAACAGGAAATCCAAGGGTCCTGCTCTAGCAATGTCCTTCCCAGGGAATGGCATTGGAGAGCTGGCAGAAGAGCTGTGGCTGGCTCTCTGAGGGGGGCAGGGAGACCCCAACTGAAGAAACAAAGAGCAGTTGTAGTTTTAAATGAACCAGTAGTTGTAAATGCATGGAGACAGGGGTAAGATGGAGGGCTCTTTGCCAAGCCTGCTGCATAGCTGTGAACAGACCTTCAGAGTGTCCTGGATTAGGATCCCCTTCCCTACCTGAAATCCATAGCAACCAGATAACTAAAAATCCAGCTTCATTCTATATACCTTCCCCAACTTGGACTGGATCAATCAGCCTGGTCATAAGCAGCTTAGTGGAAGTGGCATATGGAAAGAAAGTCTGTCTGGTTTGGGTATCAGGGTAATAGTGGCCTCACAGGAGTTGGGGATGTATTAGGATTCTATCCTCTGAAAAACTGTAGAGAATTGATATCCTTTCCTTAAATGTATCTAGAGTAATATCCCCTCTTTCATTTCTGATAACATGCCTTCTCTGTTAGCCTGGCTTTGAAGCTTTATCAATGTCATGGATCTTCTCAAAGAACCAACTTTATTTTAACTCCTCTGCCCCACCCCCACCATTGATCTACTGTTCTCAATTTCATTGATCTCTGCTCTAATGTTCTTTGAATTTAATTTGCTCTTTCTAGTTTCCTGAGGTGAAAACTTAGATGACTTTAGATCTTTCTCCTCCAACATGTACCATCCATGCTATAAAGTTGCTTCTAAGTACTGCTTTCACATCATCACATCTTTAAGTTTTCATTTCCCTCTAGTTCAAAATAGCTCTCTTCCTTGATCCACGTTCAAAGTCGGTTTTAGTCTCCAAGTATTTTGGGATCTTCCATCATAGTGTCTGCCATTGTGGTCTGAGAGTAGACGCTATAGGATTTAAAAGAATAGCAAACTGTTAAGGGGTGTCTTATGTCCAAGAACATGGTCTATCTCTCAATTTTTTTTAATGTTTATTTTTGAGGGAGCAAGTAGGGAGGCGGCGTGGGGGGAGACAGAATCCGAAGCAGGCTCCAGGCTGAGCTGTCAGCACAGAGTCCAGTGAGGGGCCTGAACCCACGAACTGCGAGATCATGACCTGAGCTGAAGTCAGATGCTTAACCGATTGAGCCACCCATGTACCCTAGAACACAGTCTATCTTGATGTAATGCTCCCTCGAGCTTGAGGAAAAATCTATCCTGGTGTCAGATGGAGTCTGTAGGTGTCCTTGGTATCTAGTTGAGTAGTGTTTAAAGATGTTTAACAAACATCTTTAATGTTTGTTCTTGAGAGTGTGAACAGGGGAGGGACAGAGAGAGTTCAATGGTCCTATCTGCTGGGTTCCTCCAACTAGAATAGTGGATTCACCTGTTCCTCCTTGTAGTCCCACCAGTTCTTTGCCTTGTGTAGGTCTACACTTAAGAAAGAAGTGTGGTCTTCCTGGAGAACTGATCCCGTTAGCTTAGCATTCTACAATGCCCTTCTTTATCCTTAATACCTTTCCTTTGAAATCTGCTCTTTCTGAAATTAGTCAGAAGAAAGCCAGGAGTAGCTGTATTTTAGTGTTAGCATGGTATATCTTCCTATCCGTTTCCAATCTGTGTCTCCGTAGGTTTCTTCTAGGTAACCTAGCTGGGCCACAGGTTTTCATCCACTGTGGCAATCTGCGTACTAAGTGGTTATCAGTGGTCCAAATGTACCAATGTAGTATTGATTGGATTTAAATCTGCCATCATTTGGGGATGCTTGGGTGGCTCAGTCAGTTGAGTGAGTCTTGGTTTCTGCACAGGTCAGGATCTCCTGGTTTGGGGAGTTGGAACCCCACGTGGGACTCCCACATGGACCACACAGAGCCAGCTTGGGATTCTCCCTCTCCCTGCCCCTTCCCCATTCATGTTCTCTCTAGTCCTTTCAAAATAAACTTATGTGGTCATTTTTTTGTTTTTGTTGTTTTAATCTGTTGCCCCTGTCTGGTCTTAACTGAGCATTTAGGTTCTGATCTCCCCCTTAGTGCACCAATTATACTTCTAGTGTTTGGCCTATGCATTGCTTTGTTTTTTGTTTTTTGTTCAATATACACTTCACAAGTAATCTAAATCCACCTCCGAATAACACTATAGTGCTTCACAGATAGTATGAGAACCTAAGAAAGTAACCCTATTTCTTCCCTCGCCCTTGTATCACTGTGGTCTCTTCTGTATAAACACGCATATGCTTACATTTGTATAAGCATACATAAATGACTACATTGTTAACCTGGGTAAACAGTCATCTGTTAGAGCAACCAAGAATTTTTAACTTCTTAGATCTATGTAAGAGAAGAATATCAGGGTTTCTGACCTTGTATCCTTTTGAAAGAAACTTCCTTGCAAGGTAGCTCTACTGGCAACAAATGCAGTATAGAAAAATATTTTTACATCTTTAATGTTTGTTCTTGAGAGTGTGAGCAGGGGAGGGGCAGAGAGAGGGAGACACAGAATCTGAAACAGGCTCCAGTCTCTGAGCTGCCAGCACAGCTTGAACTCATGAACCACGAGATCATGACCTGAGCCAAAGTCGGACACTTAACTGACTGAGCCACCCAGGCATCCCTTTTCTCCATTTTATTAAAGGATAACTTGGGGGGGGGCTACAGAATTCCAGGTTGGCTTTTCCCCCCTTGAACATTTCAATTATTTCCCTCTACTTCATTTACTTGTATGGTTTCTGAGAAGTAGGATGTCATAACTTTTTCTCTAGAAGTTTTCGTCCTTCCCTACAACTTCTACGAATTTTTTTTCTTTGACTTCCTGTAACTTAAATGATAGCGTTCTTTAGGCATTTCTTCTTGTTGGTGTTCTGAGTTTCCTAGATCTCTGGCTTGGTTTGACCTCCATCTGGGGAATCTTTTGCAATCATTAAGTTCTTTCCTTTTAGTATTCACATTATGAATGTTATACCAGTCCTCAGATTTTCTTTTTTTTTTTTTGAGGATTCGATTGGTCTATCCTCAAAGATTCTTTCCTTCTCACTGTCCAGCCTAATAAGCACATAAAAGGCACGACACGTTTCTGTTAGTATGGCTTGATCTCTGGCACTTCTAGTTAAGATTTCCATCTTTGACTCCACTGCCCATCTGTTTTTACAGGCTTTCTACCTTGTCCATTAGAGTCCTCAGCACATTAATCAGTCTAACAAATCCAACATTCCTGCCATATCTGGTTCTAAGGTCTGTTTTCCCTTTAAAATGTGTGGCTTCCTTATATGCTTTACAACTTGATAGCCAGCCTTGATGTACTAGGTAAAAGGAACTGTTGTAAACAGGCTTTAAAATTTTTTAATGTTTACTTTTGAGAGCTTGTGAGCAGGGGAGGGGCAGAGAGGGAGACACAGAATCCAAAGCTGGCTCCAGGCTCCAAGCTGTCGTCAGCACAGAGCCCAGCATGGGGTTGGAACCCCACAAACCATGAGATCATGATCTGAGCTGAAGTCAGCTGCTTAACCGACTGAGCCACCTGTAAATAGACTTTTCACGTGCTGAGCAGGGGGTGGGCAAACCTGTAGTCCTGTGATTAGGTCTAGGTCTCCCTCTCCTAGTGAGCTTGTGCCTCTGGACCAAACTTCACAAGTGTCTCTCAGTCTCATCACCTCCCCATTGCCTACCACCCTACCTCCTGAGGTGGCACAGGCTGGTTAGAGTGGAGTATTTCCCCAGGCCAGTGAGGCTGTGATACCCAACTAGGCAGGTTAGGGGCTAGGTAAGTAAGCTTCCCCTGGGGCAGGTATATACTCTGGCATATTTCAAAAGGAGTCCTTTTCCCTTCTTGCTGGAGCCAGAAGGAGTTTTTCCTAATGTTCACTGTGGGGAACTTGGGCAAGCTCCTTCAAGTTCTACAATACTGCACACAGCTCCCCCATAACAGGGTCCCCTAAAGTTTAAGTCTGCATTGTGCACTCACCAGTTTGTGAGGTCTTCCTACCCTGGCACGCCCCCACAGCTGACTTCGGCTCTGGAGTCTCTACTTTGGTAACCCACAGCTGCTTATGTTTGCTAGTTTCCCCAGTCTTTGGGACAGCACCTTAACCTGTGTCCTCCTCCCTCTTCTGGGAACTTCTCTGAAGGGGGTATGCTCAGCCTTGGACCGAGTGGCAACTTCCAAGCTCTCTCTACATAGAAACAGGGATGCAATCGAATATTATCTTTTCTTAATTTTTTGTAATGCTTGTTTTTGAGACCGAATGAGCAGGGAGGGGCAGAGACACAATCTGAAGCAGGTTCCAGGCTCTGAGCTGTTAGCACAGAGCCGATACGGGGCTCAAACTCATGAACCGCGAGATCATCACCTGAACTGAAGTCGGATGCTCAACCGACTGAGCCACCCAGGTGCCCCAAAGTTGAATATTTTCTAACCCAGCTTGAGGGATCATGCGTTTTGGGATCTGTTCCTCCTTGTCTACCACCCATGTAGAAAGACCTGTTTCACAAGACCTATAATCTGAAGTTCTGAGCTTCTGTCCTTGTTGCTAAAAGCAGACAGTGTTGTAATGGCAATGGGATGCTGGGCACGTGGCTCACAGTGGCAAGTTCTATGTTCAAGTCTAGAAAGCATCATATGGCCTGAAAAATCTCCCTTCCCTCGAGTAACTACTTAACCCTTTGTTAATGAGAGCTTCCTATAGATACATCTTCGTGTGACCTCTTTGAGAGCTGTTTTAAAGGTGTCATGGACAAAACTGAAGATCTCAAGTCTAGAACAGGACTTGGAACACCCAGAAACAATTAGCGTGATCCACTTGCCACATCCAGCCCCTCACATAGTTGCCATTTGGGGGGAGAACGTAATACCGCCTTGCACGCTGGAAACATGCTGAGACCAGATACTTCACTTCTCCCTGCCTTTCCTCTCCTGATCTGAGGGCCCATCCCATTGGACTCTTCTCCATCTTGGGGCAGCGTGCCCTCCTGTTAGCTTTGTGCCCAAGTGGCCCAGAGATGCTGAGACTTGGCACTTCCATCAGGTGGGCTGCCTTCTGGGCTGCCCCACCCGGGTCCTGCAGGCCGCCACCTCTGAAGCATCTGATCCTGTCTCCCAGCTGTGGCCCTTTGTTAGGCTGGCATGTTCCCCCAAGCTGTGTGTCCTTGTCCTGGCCACGGAACCTATACTTCTGTGATCGACTTTGAAGTCCTTTATTGGTTTGTTCTGGACTGGTGTTACCCACAACTGCTCACACTTCATTTTCTCTAACAGTGGCTTCTCCTAGAGCTAGACTTCGGTGGTCAGCCACATTCATGACCACTGAAGGTTATTGGCATTCTGCTGTATGACCCCAGAAGGCCAGAGGTGAGGGGAATCTGGACAGGTGAGACCAGGAGCATATCTTCTTGCCATCTTTCCCTCTTACCCCTGGAATCAGAGGTCTACGGGAATAAGACTGGTTCTGAAGTCAGGCTAGGGGGCTGAGGTGCTCCTCTCATAGGTGAGGGTGGCATGCTGGAGGTAAGGTGAGAGATGTTCTCGAGGCCCTGAGTGTACTGGCTGAGGGGAGGGGGGGCTCCTCTATCTGTCCTCTAGTGCAGCTTGCGAAGGTAAAACCTAGGAATCCTCTGGCTGGCGGGTGTGGACTCCAGCAAGGTGTCGTTGGGACCCTTAGGCTTGAGATCCTAGTACCTCTGGGACCCCTAACGTTTAGAGGAATGGCACCTAGTGCCTTCAGGAAGGTAGAAATATGGAAAGTCCTGAATGTGAGGCTCTGAGATACCCTGTGCATCTAGCTATAGGCATCTTGTGCCGTTAGGAGGAAGTGGAGTTCTGGGCTGGACACCTCTGGCTGGGAGATGGGTTAGTTTTCTGGGCCTAGATAGACTGGAATGCCCTGAGGTCCTAGGGGGTCACTTAGACCCCTGTGTCCCCTAGAGATGTCAGCCATCACCTGGCTTTGCCTCAGGCTGGGGACCTACCCAGGCCTGACTGCTTTGTGTGCCCTGCTGTCTTCATTTTCCAGTTGTGCTTCCTGGGGACATGCCCAAAGGTGTAATACCACCAGATGCTGGAAACCAGATGTCCCCATTGAAGCCTTTCCTGTGGCCTGGCTTATCTGCATGTCCCAGACTTCTCTCTCCCTTTTACCTGGGACCCCTGTCCTGGGTCCTATGGTATCAGGATGGTGTGTAGCTTGTATTGCTTCTCTCTGGTGTGTTTAACACAGGTCTGATCCTTCAGTGAGAACTGGGGTCTTCCAGACTGTTATCTGGGATTCTAAACATGCAATTTTGCTTTTTTATAGAATCTACCTTTCCAGGTAGATGGTCTTACAATATGTTATAAACCAGGCACTCGACATAGAGTCTGTCAGGATAGACTGTTGGTAAAGGTGCTTGGTTTCTCCATTGTTCCACACCTAGGTAGGTAGCTGGCGTCTGGGCCAATGGATGTGGGTGTATATACAGTGTTCACTATTTCCATCTACTTCTTCCAGGCTGTGCACGACTAACTCTCCCTCATGAGCTCTAGCTTTCCCCTTCCATTCTCTAACCTGAGAACAGGAGATTAAAACTCAAAACTCTCTAAAGCTGAACTCCAACACAGCAGCCATATTAGGTCATAATGTGTTCAGAAAGGCTGGTATTACCAGGTCAGAGGTCTGGATGTACCAACATGTACTTCACTAAGTATCTCTGGTTCTTTAAACACAGACTCAGCCTCCTAGTCCTAGGAGTAAGAGGCAAGGAATCCTAGGGAACAGTGAAAGGGCCCTTTCTGACCTATCTCCCTCTTTGGCAGAGCCTGGGTGGGCCAAGCAGCACAGGCCCTGGTGGCCTTGAGCATAGCTCAAATGGTTCATGGGAAAGGGTGCCTTGGATTGTGCTGGAAACTCCAGGGTCTAGATTTGATGCCACTGGGGTGGCTGGTTTCCTTGAGCTCACCTTGGAAGGTTTATACTTTCCATTAGGGGCAGGCTTCACCTTCATGGATTTTTGTCTGAAAGCTAAGACAGAAGACCTACTGACAGCAGCACTGGGATTCTGGTGGGGATGGGCCTCTCTGGGTCAATCAGTGACTGGGAAAAATCTAGACTCTTGATCTAGCCTTTTAGGAGGATTGACAAAAGCTGGTTGGTAATAGATACTAGAGGGGACCAAGCTAAAAGAGGTAAGAATCCCATGTTATCAAAGGAGTCAGTTGTGTATGCAGAAGATGAGTTGCTTGTGTTGCTTGTGTGGGTCATGGGCAGGAATGGGACCTGGACTGTTCCATTGATAGGGACATAATGTTACAGATGCAGGTAAGATCTGGTTCTGTAAGGAAGAAAACCTGACTGTTAAATCCAACAGCCAAGCTTAGGATTCTATTGGTCAACCTGGCCGAACAGATCATGGGAATTTCCTCTAACACCCAGAAGACTATTTCTAGAATCACCATGTGGGGGTGATGGAGAGGTATCCTTCTGAGGTCCTTAAAATCCAATTGTCTTTTCAAAAGACTCTTTCCTGTCCCTCAAGTGAGATCGAGTATACTTGGATACATGGCGCTAAGCAACTGGCTCATGATGGCCATCTCTAGAGGGGTCATGAGGTCCACAGTGCCACTTCTGGGTTGTTTCTTTGTCATTAATGCTGTCACTGAGCTGAGTCTCCTGGAAGATGTTTTCTTGCTGGGAGCTCTGTTTCTTGCCTGTGTCTCAGGGTGTCTTCATTCTGGGGCCCCTCCTACTCCTGTTCTTAGCCATCCTGTGAAATGGGCCTATTGGGATTATTTCTGTCCTGGTTTTCTCACGTTTTGTCTCTAGAATTTCTGGGGCTGGGGCTCTCCATCTGGTTTGGGGTGGTTCTATCTTCATACTGCCCCTTGTTAATATTGACGTATTGCCTCAGTTGGGCAACCTTGTTGCTGCTTTCTGTAAACTAGCTACAGGGTCATGGTTAGGTTAGTGTGAGTGTCCTTGGTCCTGCCTGACCTCCACCCCCTGTACCGCCCTCAACAGCACCCTGACAGAGGCTCCCCAGTAGAGTTAAATTGGAGTCCCTTTTTGTTCTCCCTTGGCTTGGGCCTTTAGGCTGGTAGATTCTTACTGAGTCTGTTCTCACAAGACCCTGTTGTCTTAGCTTCCACCATTGCTCCTTGGGACCATTTTTCTTCTGCATCTCAACATATGGTAAGGCAGAGCTCTCTATGAAAAGAGAAGCATCCTGTCCTCTTGCAGTTGTGTAGAGCTTTCTTTCTGTGCTTGCTTATGGCATAATCGAAGAGTCTAACTTTGCCAGGGATTTTGATCACTATCTCAAGAACATAGTAAATGGTTCTTTCCCATACTAGAAACATCTTCCCACATGATGAACATTATAAATGGTTCTTTAATTTCAAGAATGTATTGATGACTGCAGGCTTTCAATAATGCTATTACAGTGAAAGAAAATAGGACATAACTACTTCTGTAGAACAGATCATTCCAGATCTAGGCTTAAGGTTTTAGTTCATACACAGAATATCTTCAGTTGGGATCATATCTTGTAATATCATGGTAGAATACTTGTTAGCCATGTGAATTCTTCCTAAGTTGCCAGTTGACATAATGTCCATTGGCACTGGTCCCAATGATGGGATGAACATGCTTACAAACAAGCTGTTGCTTGGCTTTATCTGCTTTGATCATGGTCTTTGACTAGAAGGATGGCCTGGAAGCTAGCCACAGGCCTCCCTTAGGCTGGAAGATTCCTGGGATTTAGTGGAGTACCTAGAAGGCTTTTCTCTAGATGGATTTTCATGAGATACAACACACAGAGTATACCTGGATATGTGGACTTCCTTTCTTTCACTTCCACTGAGGAGCTTTATCTCTTTTCCTAAGAACTATCAAGAATATCTACCGATACAGAAACCTGAATCTGGGCATCCTTGCTGCTTACGTTCTGGTGCCTTGCTCTTCCCCATTGCCTTTCTCTGTAGGGTCTTTCCTGACCTTATTCTTTGCTACCTGAACCCTTGAATGACAACAATGGAGAACAGAAATAGTGGCTGCAGCCACTCACATTAAGACTGGCAGCTACATTCTTTTACGTTAAGCTGGGCATAGGCCTCACCCTTTTCTTGGTCCTGATTGCTCTCCTAGACCTTTTGAACATGGCATCTTCTATACTCTTAAGTTCCAGAACCCCATCTAAACTCTTGTCCTAGGTGTAAAGAATAGACCCTTGGCCAGAAAGGCTGTTGCATATGGCATCTGGGTTTGACCTTTCTGGCTGACAAATGGCACAAATAAACCTTTATCCCCTGCTGCCATGGTCACTTTCTTCTGCTTGACTGGGTCTTGTCACTTTTTTAGCTCTCCTTACTCTCAGTACAAGCATGTTTGCAGGCACACATCCCTTTCCATTAAACTGAGTCACAGGTTTGGTAGGGACCACTAGACCTGGTCAGTGGCCTGGAGGTCAGAAATGACCTGCCCTGGTGTCTTCAAGCTAACTCCTACATCTCCTGGTGATCCTCTAAGCTGACATTTGGCTTTGTTTTTTCTGGGCTCATGGAGCAAGGAAACCATAAAAATCTCTGGCTAAGTTTGAGGTCTGCCTAGTAAAGTCTGGCTGGCTTATGGCCTGGCCTAGATTTTCTACAGCAGGTGGTCAGGGTCTTAGGCTGTAAAGGATTTGTGCTGCCAACTAAGTCATGGTGCCTGGTCACTTGACAGAGGAATTGAACTTCACAGTGGGTGAATCCTATTTAGACTTTACCATGAATGTTACTACATAGAAACTGAGGTAGAGGCACAATTGGAATTCTGGACATGGTCTGGATCAGGATATCTGTGAGAACATGACAAACTAAAGATCTTACTTGGGCTCCTCCTAGGAGCAGGGCATAAAGGCTGCTAAGAAAGAAACTGGTATTGACCCTCAGAGGAGACTCCTGCTAACTGAAGAAACTGGGAGGCTCAGTTGGATCAAGAGAGCCCTAGGGTGGGATCTGAGTTCCTGCAGCAAAGCCTGGTTCATAGCAAAGAACAAAAGTTCTTGAAATTAATCCTGTTGATGGGAGCTTAATATATAAATAAGACCCTTTCCCCATCCAGGACTGTCTTATCCCTGAATCCATGGGATTCCTAATTATGGATACCTTCCCTAGCATGGACACGGTGTCTGCTGGTCAGGATAAGACAGTATGGCACATGGGAATGAGTGTGCTTTATCACACCTGAGCCAACAGGAGTGGGGTAATACAGAGGGGGTGAGAATTCTCTGCTTCAGGATAACTCTAAAATCTAGGTTAAGATGGCAGATGAAAGGGGCATCTAGTGGTCCTGGAAGTACTGCCTGATGTGGGAGATGGAGTTCAATTCCACATGGCAGTAGGAGTTAGTACAGGCCACAGTGATTATATGTCAATATATCCAGACCTAAAAGAACATGAAATTCAGCAAGGGTACTCCGTAGACATTCATAATGGCTTACTTCCCAACTAGAGCTCTTGATCCTTCTAGAGCTAATGCAAGAGCAGAATTGTTGAGGCTGGAATTGTCAACAATCATCTTGGCATCTATACCAGGTTCCTAAAAAGGTGTTCTTCAAACTGCCCATGAGGGATAAGACCCATCTTAAGTTGTTGTACCTCTGTCTTGTAAATCCTCCTACCAGCTTCTAGTTCCTTATGCCCTTGGGTTAAGGTGGTTCTGTCACTTCCCCTCAGGTGTTTCCCTTTGAACTCTCATGGATCCTAGAATCTCATTCAGGGGTCAGTGGGGAGAGCAGACTCTGATTAGGTTGACCGAAAAGGGCCAAGAAGAGACCAAGGGCTCCTTAAAGGAGGAGTCTTCTTGTGGCCTGTGCTACTGAAGAAAGTTAGAACTTCACAGGGATGTGTTCCTAGGAAACTGAGCATGGTTGCTAGGATTATGCACAGCAGGAAGCCTGCTCAGTCAAGATATCCATACTAAGAATCCTTGTTTAGGAGGCAGGAGAAACTGGATGTATTACAAAGCAAGGCAGGGGCTCTTTAAGGTTCTTGGGTATCTTAGTAGAAGAAAGAAGAAAAACCAGTCAACAGGCTTAGCCTCCTAGCCTGCCATGGCCCTTTGTAAATCCAACGTTCTTCCAAGATGGTATCCTTAGTTGTCAAAGCCTCCAGGAGAGACAGTTGAGTTAATCATGCCCATTAGCTTGCGGCACACAAGCATTGTTGGCCTACATAGGGATCCTTCTTTATCTCTGCAACAACTCTTCTCTTTCCCTGTTACCCACAGGCAACCAATCCAATGTGTAAGGTATCTGAAGGATTCTCTTCCATGATATATAAAAGGTCTCCTGTGTATATTAAGGAGTCATCCTGCCTCTTCCCTACTAGGTCTTATATTCCCATTATGTGTATACCTGGTCTATTTTTGTCTGTTAACTGATACTACATGGCTTGTGGCCTCCACACCTTTCCTAGCTGCTCTCCCAGGGATGGACACCCAATTACCTCCATCTGTCCCCACAAATGTGGAAAAGAAGATCCTTATACATGTGCCCCTATCTACCTATAGGACAAACATCTTGGGTTTTACCCCCAGGAATAGAATTGCTTCATTTTACTAAATGATACCAGATTGTTTTCCAGAATGGCTGTCGCAGTACATAGTCCCATGACAGTGTGTGAATATCTGTATCCCTGTGTCCCTATCAATATTTCACATGCCAGCTTTCTAGCACTTGCCAGCTTAATGGATATGAAGGGATCTCCACGTCCTTTGAGTTTAGACACTTGACTGCGTTTTGGGTATCTTTGACTTTGCCTTTTCTTTTGGGGTTCCCATCTGTCTTATTTAAGGACTTCTTCAAATAGTCCCTTGTTGGTTTAATATTGCACTCAATCTGTTGCCTGTCAGAACTCTGTTCACAGTACCTTTCGTTGAACAGAAACTTAAATTTGATCAAAAGAAAACTTTGCCTTTTGGTTTTTTCTGGGGTAGGGTCTTACAAAGTCCTTTTTATCACCAGGTCATGTAACCTGTATCCTCTATTAGGTCTCTAATCTAGACTTCTATAAAAACCATGGCTAATGGGCTTTTCTAGACTAGAAACCACTGTATACCACTGTAGGGTATTCAGCTATTCTCCAGAAAAAGCAGGCATTCCCCATACTAAATCAAGTTCATCCTTTACCCCTGGTCTGCGGTAGCCCCATTTGTCCTAGTTCCTATGCACACTTGGGCCTTGTTTCTTGGTCTGTTCTTGTGCAAATACCATACATACTGCCTCTCACTATAGTGCTCTATTGCTGAAGCAAGTCCTTTATACTTCCTGGTAGTTGACTTAGCTATTTAAGGACCTCTTATAGGTTCTAAAGTCAACTTGAGTTCTTCAAATTAAGCAAGGATTTTGGGATTACTTTGAATTTATGAACTAATTTAGAGAGAACAAAAGTGTTTAATCCTTTCATGGACTATTCACTTATTCAGAATCTTATCAGACCCTTTTTTCTTAGGTTTCTAGGGACTAAGAACTTTTTTTTTCCTTGGTAAACTATTCTAAACAGGTAAACTATTCACTTGATTCCCTCCCCACCCCCCACCCCCGCCCCCATATATTAACATAGCAAAACCTTAGTTTCTTAATTTGAGCTCTCCCTTTTCCTGGGATAAAACCTACTTGTTCACATGGTAGTCCTAAATACACTACCTAAATACACTAATGGAATCCTAAATTCCATTAGTTAACTCTAGTCATCTGCAGCCATATTTGTAAACAGAATGGTCCTACCATTTCTCCTGGCTGGGGACTAAATCTGACCCTCTATAGAAGTGAAGCCATCCTTCTGCCACAAAGTTCTGATACTGATTACCTTTTAGAATGCCCTAGAATATACTCAACCATGGGGGGAAAGGTGATCTTCCATCTCCTCGCACAGGCCCAGAGGCATCTGTCCGTTGTGGTGGGCTTTCTGTGGGCAGAGCTGGGATGCCCACGTCAGCCTGACTGGAGCCACTTTAGGAGTGTTTTTGCCAGTGAACATCTATTACTGACAGAAAGCCAAATGAGCTGTCCTCGTGCAGGTATAGCAAGAGTTTGAACTTGTGGGATCATTTCCAAGAACTTGATATCAAGTTTTCAGGTTTAGTCAAGTAAGGTGTACCATACTCTTCTAGATTATCTACAGTAACCTTTAATTCTGTTCTAGCACAACTTTACTATAGAAAGACCAGCAACAACCTCACTCTGACCACCAGAGATTGCTACTGCAATGGGTATAGTACTGCCCTTCCCAGATCTTTACACACAAAATGAGACCAAAGTGCATCTACCTGTTGTCAGTCATTTCTTTTTCTCATCAGGAAGAGCTCCTCTAATTCACATTTCAGGTTTTTAAATTAACACCAAGATGTCTTCTATAGCCTTCCTAAACACTTCTCAATCTAATACAAAGCCTTATCCGGTAATATCTAGTACAGTCCTTCTTGATTTTTTTTTTTTTTGAGACAAAGCTGTTCTATAGTGTCCCACCTTCTAGATTGGTTTGGTTGGTGCTTTTTGGTGGTGTCTAGCTTGTCCCTCTACCCTTCGTATATCCTGGAATCTAGAATTTGCATCTAAAGGCTTGTTGTCCAGCTGAATGTTGAACTTGAATCTATTCTAGGTAATTCTAATATTCCATCACATCAGAAGACCTCCTTAAATGACAAAAACTTCTGGATCAAGGTGGTGGTCTCCTTCAATCATGGTCTATATTTCATCTCCTTGTGATTAGAAAGAAATCCCATGTCCTCACTTTAGTATTACACAAATATCCAGTGTTATACCTCCATTTGCTAGCTATCTTCAGGTAAATGGACAGTTCTTGCCTGGATCTAGGGTGTCATACCTGAAGGCAACACTGGCTCCCAGAATCCATTGCAGAGGGTTTGGCCTGTCTGCAGGAAGAGCTATATCCTGCTTCTTGGGTTGGTGGATGTGGAGGGGGGAGGGCAATCCTTTCACCTTCTTAGGTGAACAGCTGTTTCACATCACCATCTGTTCCAACAGGGAGTTTGCTCAGATTTACTGTTTACTAGCAGGAACCACCTAGGTGATGGAAGGGTAGCCTCCTTTTATTAAAGAACACTTTAGCAATTTTTAGGTTTATATTCTCACTGAGGTTCCTAAGGGTGCTAGCTTGGAAAGCAGCCACTTTGATTGATTGAGCTTACAGCTAATGGTGCTAGTGACATTTCTCTAAATGTACATGGGCATTCATGCTGTGGCACTACCATGGGCAGTGGATGTGGCAGCAAATGGCAGGTGAAGGAGGCTGTATGAGATTGCGAACCTTCTAGCACAAAATGCCATGGAGACACAGGTCAGGCCATGGCCTGGAGGTGGTCTCACAGAATCTTATTCAGACCTACTGTGGCTCACATGGGGCCAATGCCAACTGCAGCCCGTGGGCCATTTAAGGCTGGCACGTCTGACTCCCAAGTTCTGGTGCTGTGCGGGTAACTTCAGTCAGATTGCAGGGAAACAGACACTCAGAGGATGGGCAGGCTTTGGCATAGCCTGACATGCTCTGATAGGCTTTGCCCTGACATGACTTGACTTTGTGTCCAAGGGAGAGCTTTGCTTTTTGGTCCATCTGTATTCAAGGCCATTTCTTTCTTTTCTGTAACATCTTATTTTTTTTAATATATTAAATATAATTTATTGTCAAACTGGCTTCCATACAACACCCAGTGCTCATCCCAACAGGTGCCCTCCTCAATGCCCATCACCCACTTTACCCTCTCCCAAGGCCATTCTGAATGTTGCTGGCACCAGAAGGTCTTTCTGTGCCAGTATCTCTAGCCCTAAAGGTGACAGGTGAAACTAGACATGCATGAGGCTGCCTCCGGCATCCCTCCTAGTCTCTGGAAGGCCAGGAACTGTGTTCTCTCAACTCTGTAGCTAATGTGGAGCAATGATGCCACTTCTCATATAAGCATAACATGTAATGGCTGCGACAGGAATTTGGGCATCTTGCTGTCAGTTAATGCTACATGCACATCTACATGCCCTTTATTTCCCAGTCCCCAAGCATTGTGGGTCCCATAATTAAACTCTCACAGATATGAATGGAAACGGCCTTGCTTCTGGTGCAAGACCATGGAGGGTAAGTGTGCCTTCTCTGCTTTCTCTTGTGTGTGGAGATGGCCCTGAAGGTTATGCACTTGAAATGCTATAGCTGAAAACAGAACAATTTCTGGGTCCTAAGAGAGCCTTGTACAAAGCACTTTACCCTCAAGACTTGCACCTGGAAGTAAACATTCGTGTTAAGCCACTTAGAACTGAATTGTTAGGAGACCATAGCCTAGCGTTACTTTGACTAAACCATATCCTTCCTGGATTGGGCAGTATTCTCCCTACCACTCTTACCACTGCCCTCCCCCCGCCCCCGTAGCCTCAGGTGTGACCACCATTGCTGTGTCGGTGACAAACCCAGATATTTTCCAGGGCTGTCATTCTGGGGTCCAGTCTGTGCTCAGGGGTTGAGGCATCAGTTTCCTCTGTCTCTGCCCTGCTCCTGGAAGTGATCTAGGTGGCTGTTATGGAACCCAGACTCTCCTGGGCACTTAGCCTATGGAGGCAAAACCCAGAGGTTCTGTTCTCAGGGGCTTAGCCTCATGGCACAAACAGAAACAATGCTGACTGGAGGGCTTCTAATGGAAACAAGGTAGATACCAGACACAGGGAGCAGCATCAGGACCCCCCCACCCCTGCAAGGGTCAGTTGCCTTTGGCCCTCCTTCTAGAAGCCTGTTGCTATCCTAGGAACAGCATCTTTTTTTTAATATGAAATTTACTGTCAAATTGGCTTCCATATAAGTGCTCATACATAGAGTGCTCATTCCAACAGGTGCCTTCCTCAATACCCATCACCCACCCTCCCCTCCCTCCCACCCCCCATCAACCCTCAGTTTGTTCTCAGTTTTTAAGAGTCTCTTATGGTTTGGCTCCCTCCCTCTCTAACCTTTTTTTTTTTTTCCTTCCCTCCCTCATGGTCTTCTGTTTCTCAGGATCCACATAAGAGTGAAAACGTATATCTGTCTTTCTCTGTATGACTTATTTCACTTAGCATAACACTCTCCAGTTCCAACCATGTTGCTACATAAGGCCATATTTCATTCTTATTGCCAAGTAGTATTCTACTGTGCATATAAACCACACTTTATCTGTTCATCAGTTGATGGACATTTAGGCTCTTTCCATAATTTGGCTATTGTTGAAAGTGCTGCTATAAGCATTAGGGTACAAGTGCCCCTATGTATCAGTACTCCTGTATCCCTAGGGTAAATTCCTAGCAGTACTATTGCTGGGTCATAGGGTAGATCTATTTTTAATTTTTTGAGGAACCTCCACACTGTTTTCCAGAGAGGCTGCGCCAGTCTGCATTCCCACCAACAGTGCAAGAGCGTTCCCATTTCTCCACATCCTCCCCAGCATGTATAGTCCCCTGATTTGTTCATTTTGGCCACTCTGGCGTGAGGTGTGGTATCTGAGTATGGTTGATTTCTATTTCCCTGATGAGGAGCGACACTGAGCATCTTTTCATGTGCCTGTTGGCCATCTGGATGTCTTTAGAGAAGTGTCTGTTTTCTGCCCATCTCTTCACTGGATTAGGCTTTTTGGGTGTGGAGTTTGGTGAGCTCTTTATAGATTTTGGATACTAGCCCTTTGTCTGATATGTCATTTGCAAATATCTTTTCCCATTCTGTCGGTGGCCTTTTAGTTTTGTTGATTGTTTCCTTGGCAGTGCAGAAGCTTTTTATCTTCACGAGGTCCCAATAGTTCATTTTTGCTTTTAATTCCCTTGCCTTTGGGGATGTGTCAAGTAAGAAACTGCTGCGGCTGAGGTCAGAGAGGTCTTTTCCTGCTTTCTCCTCTGGGGTTTCGATGGTTTCCTGTCACACATTCAGGTCCTTTATCCATTTTGAGTTTATCTTTAGGAATGGTGTAAGCAAGTGGTCTAGCTTCATCCTTCTGCATGTTGCTGTCCAGTTCTCCCAGCACCGTTTGTTAAAGAGACTGTCTTTTTTCCATTGGATATTCTTCCCTGCTTTGTCAAAGATTAGTTGGCCATACTTTGGTGGGTTCAATTCTGGGGTTTCTATTCTATTCCATTGGTCTGTGTGTCTGTTTTTGTGCCAGTACCATGCTGTATGGATGATTACAGCTTGGTAGTAGAGGCTAAAGTCTGGGGTTGTGATGCCTCCTGCTTTGGTCTTCTTCAAAATTACTTTGGCTATTCAGGGTCTTTTGTGGTTCCATATGAATTTTGGGATTGCTTGTTCTAGCTTCAAGAAGAATGCTGGTGCAATTTTGATTGGGATTGCATTGAACTTGTAGATAGCTTTGGGTAGTATTGACATTTTAACAATATTCTACCAATCCATGAGCACGGAATGTCTTTCCATTTCTTTAGGTCGTCTTCAATTTCCTTCACGAGCTTTCTATAGTTCACAGCATACAGATCTTCTACATCTTTGGTTAGGTTTATTCATAGGTATTCTATGCTTCTTGGTGCAATTGTGTATGGGATCAGTTTGTCTTTTGCTTCATTAGTGTATAAGAATGAACTGATTTCTGTACATGATTTTTGTATCCTGCGACTTTGCTGGATTCATGTATCAGTTCTAACAGACTTCTAGTGGAGTTTATCGGGTTTTCCATGTATAATGTCATCTGCAAAAAGTGAAAGCTTGACTTCATCTTTGCCAATTTTGATGCCTTTGATTTCCTTTTGTTGTCTGATTGCTGATGCTAGCACTTCCGACATTATGTTAAACAATAGTGGTGAGAGTGGACATCCCTGTCGTGTTCCTGATCTCGGGGAAAGCTGTTTTTCCCCATTGAGGATGACATTGTGGCCTTTTTATAGATGGCTTTTATGTTTAAATATGTTCCTTCTATCCCGACTTTCTTGAAGGTTTTTATTAAAAAAGGATGCTGATGGGGCGCCTGGGTGGCGCAGTCAGTTAAGCGTCCGACTTCAGCCAGGTCACGATCTCGCGGTCCGTGAGTTCGAGCCTCGCGTCAGGCTCTGGGCTGATGGCTCGGAGCCTGGAGCCTGTTTCCGATTCTGTGTCTCCCTCTCTCTCTGCCCCTCCCCCGTTCATGCTCTGTCTCTCTCTGTCCCAAAAACAAATAAAAACGTTGAAAAAAAAATTTAAAAAAAAGGATGCTGAATTTTGTCAAATGCTTTTTCTGCATTGATAGGATCATATGGTTCTTGTGAACAGCATCTTCTATAGAGCGTTGTATGTACCAAAGCCTTGATCTTAGAATGCTGGGGCAGCAATGAGGTGGAGGCTAGTGTGGGTCAAGGCTACTTCTTGAGAGTTATCTAAGCCTATAGATTGACACAGTCTGTGGCAGTCTGGGAGGGGCCTGGGAAGGCTGCTGCCCAGTGGCTGGCTATCTTCTTAGACTACCCTATCAGAAGCCACTAGAGCCAGACTAGTGCTTGATCTCCATGGGCTATGGGAATCCTCAGGCATGGTTCTCCTCAACTGGAACTGCAAGACTGTGGTATTTTCTCTTCCTCCTCCATTCTTGCCCCTGTACATTCATTGGCAGGCTCAGGCCTTCAAATAGGCCTGAGCCCTGGGAACTTGGGCTGCCCCGCTCCACTAGCCTGAAAGCTCTGGTCCATGAGAACATGGGTCTCCCCTATCTGTGTATTCTACCCTAGGATGCACTCCAGTCAGAATTCTTGCTATTCTGGGGTGTGTGTCCCCTTAGGTTTCCTTTATTTACTGCTCCTTATTGTAGCTGTAAGAACTTTAGGGCCAATGGCTTGACTAAGAATCGAGTTTGGACTTAGAGTCTGCTGTGCCTTCCTGAACTCTACTTGTTCAGGCTTCTGTCCATGCCAGCATGATCCTGTCTCTTATAGCTTGACCTTCTCATAGACTTCTGTCTCTTCAGTTACATTCTGAGCCCTTGAAACTCAGGCCTGGCACTTGTTCCCTCAGAAAAAGTATTCCTTGACATTCAAGCTCCAGTGTGCATGGCTATATACCCGTCTCAAGTAGCTGGGAGCCCTGGAGGGTGATGATGTAAGTAATCTACAATCTTTTCAGATGAGACTACTCCTTAAATCATACACCTTTGTCTATACATGATTTCAGAGAAACTTCTGCAAGTTATACACCTAACCAGCTCTCACTACATAGAAGCTGTGCTTGAAGAATGGCTTTCCTGTGACCTGGTCCTTAGATATGGACTTGGTAAATTAGACTACAAGTTCTCCCCAGGTACCAAGATTAAGTCCATGAATTCATCAGTTGATCATCCCCCTCTTCCATCAAAGCCCAGGAATGGCTTCCTGACCAAAACTGGGTTTGAGAGTTCTCCTCCAGGGAGCATCTAACTCCTCAGTGGACTTTGAAAATGTTGGGGGTATTGAGGGTACAGGTAAGGCCCAGGCTGTCTGGCAGGTGCCTGTTCATCACAGTTATAGCTCTGGATGTCTTAGCAAGACTATTGATGAAGTTGTTCTTTCCTAGAACTGGGGGTGGAAAGTCAGGGCAGCAGAGACCATATCCATCTGGAAGATGGCAGTACAGGACTTGGACATGGCTTCTGTAACAGCTGCTTCTGGCTGAAATAAAGAGCCTGTCCCAGGGTTGCAGGGGACTGTGAGAGCATCTGGGGCTGATCTTTACCAAAACTGTATTAAATCAGTGGCATGCAGGGGGTCAGAGGGGAAAGGTACTTTAGCCTTCATACCAAAAGGTGGCATGGGGGCTATAAAGTCCAGGTTGACCCAGGGCAGGGACTTAAGACTCATAGACCTCATCACCTACCTCCCCTACCACTCTTGCCTACACCTGACACCTTAGGTGCCATATCTATGGGAATGAGAGTTGGCCTGCAAGGTGTGTGTGGGGGTATATGATGTGCTTGTCTGGATGCTCAGACTAGACATGGTATATAAATGGAGTGCATCTTTTAATCTTGAGTGACTGCAGTTGGTTTGTTAGGGGTAGGGTGGTATCGTGGTGGTCAGAAAAGGAGGTTAGGGAGTCCTAGTGTATCCATTAGTCCTAAGGATTGCCCCAAATCAACTAAGGATCTATAGACACATGCTAATAGTTCACATGTGGCTTCATCTCATGGTATCTCTAGGCTAGGCACCTGCAAGACTTCCATAGCTCAGAGGCCCCAACTCACTTAAGCAGAACAGCTCCATAGTCCAGGCACAGCATTATCAGTTGCAGAGACTAGAGATAGTACTAGAGAAGGAGACTGTCTCCTTCCCAGACCACAGGACTCTCCAGAAGCTATGTCTAGATGCTTGAGTGTCTGGTGTTAATATCTTTGAAGAAACTGAGATACGGAATTGCTACCAAATACCCTAGTTTCCAGGGTGTTCCTTGCTCAAGGGACTTGTTGGAAGTAAGTTGCTAACTGTTCTCCATTTCTCTTCAGGTCAAAGGTATCAAGGCAAGTGAATGCCAGATAAGAAGTTGGTATGACTCACACGTATGGGAGCTATGGTTGACACTAGAGACTTAGGCCAGGGTCATACCATGTAAGTTCTTTGAGGCCAAGTTGAAGACTTGGCTGTGTATCCTTAGAATGATAGGAAGCCCTAGAAGAGATTTACAAGGGTATGGGAGATAGGTGACCTGATGAGTTTTAAGATAATCATTGGAGACTTCATGGAGTTTCAATGAGACTAGCCAGGAGGTTGGCATGAGGGTTTGAGTGACTGGTTAGAAGGAAATTTCTTGTGCTTTAGACAAGAGGCCAGAACTTGGCGGGGAAGCTGAGGTGGAATAAAGTAGATGGGTTCAGGACATGATCAGAAAGTAGAATTAAACAGGATTAAGGGAGAAAAGCAGAAAAAAGCTTCTGGTCACCTGGTACCTTTGAGTCTACAGCATGACCTTGGCAGAGACGTTGCTCTCTAGAGTCCCTTAGAGGCCAAAAACATTCAGTGTAGGGCCGTTTTGGTTTGGGTTGCTGGATTCTCTAAATGAGGGCATCCAGCAGGCAGGTAGAACTCAGTCATTGGTGTACAGCAACGGTAAATGAAGACCTGGGAGGTTGAGGTTGGCCCATGAACCCTGTACACAGACCTCTCCTCTGCCTAGAGTTTACAGCTGAAGGTTCAACAGTGAAGGTGAGAACAGGAATGTCCTTGGGGACTTGCTACTTACAGGCTACTGGGGACCTTGGGGAGAAGATCAAGCTAGGGGTGGATGGTCAGTGTAGGTCAGATAAAATGTTGAGATGGAGAAGTATGGGCTGCTTAGCTGGAAGGTTACAGAGTACAGAGGTTAAGTATCTAATTCCAGAAAAATGAGCCTCTTCGGTAACTATGGGAAGTGTCCAGTGGCAGACAAGTTGAAGGGTGGGGAGAAAGTCTATCAGATAAGGCCTCCCTACTGAGAGCAAGAAGTGTTTGCTTTAACCTCTCAGCTGTTTATTGTCCAGTTCCTGTCCCTGCTTTAAAGCTAGAGGCGGTGGATAGAAATTGGCCACTGGCCTTGCTCTGAAGAGACCTCCTGGTATCTGCCTCCGTGGACGTCCAGTCAGGTGGATATCTGGGGATGGCACCTTAGGCATCTCCAGGATGTCAAGAGCCCCCTCAGAAGCCCCCTCAGCCTACCTCCTAGGTGGGTGGTGGCTCCCTAAGAGCCAAGGTATGGGGACAACTTTTTTGTTCCAAAATCTGGATGGACAGCAGGGCCTCATTCCAGCTGTGGTTCTCAGGACTTGATCTAATGGCTTTTGTCACTCCCTTCCCCTTTGTTAACTGTAGCAGATGGTGGCATCTGGGGACCCTAGCTGTGAGCATTCTGGCTCCTGGCCTGCTCAGTGCTGTATGTGGAACTTTGTCTTCAGGGCCGCCTTACTGCTCTTTTCAAACCTGTTCACCTTTCTACCTGGGACCTCTGTTCTGGTGGCTGTGGCCTTTGGCATTAGGGCACTCTGCTTGTATGTAGTCTCTTGCTATACCACGTGCTGGGCTCAGACTTCTGTGAGGTCCACTTTGATCCTAGCTGGGGATGGGCTCCTTTCTTCAGAGCTATTTTTTTTCTGTTCTGCCTCTGAACCTAGATTCTTAGCAGTTGTGGTTTGCTCCTAACCTACAGGATAAGGCATTGTAGGCCAAATCGGTCTTGTCATCTTTCCTGGTCCCCTAGACCTGTGGGCCAGGTTCTAGAGGGCAGGAATAGATGTGGCTAGAAGTCTTCATGGCCACTTCCCAGCTGGACTAATCTGTCCAAGTATCCTCTCCTTCTGGTCTTTCCTGAGAACTCTTGACCCTGGGAGCTGCTTTAGAATTTCTACATATGGAGATCCTGGCATACTGGTCATGCAGCTCCGTATGTATCTATAATATAGACTAAACAGTAGACGGTCAACTTGAGATGCCTAGAGTTCATGAAAACCATTATGAGGGAAAATTATCAATACTGTAGATACTTGGTCCTATCAGAGAAGATTTGGCTGTAAGTGTTCCCCTTGACCAGGGGCCTTCTACAAGATCCAGCAGATAAGCATTTAGTGTTCACTTGGACAGAGGCCAGGCCTAGCGCATAGCCTAGGTCAGTGCTATTTCATCCTAGGTCTTCCTAGGAGCTGTTCTACCCAGCCTTACTTTGCTCGGAATCAACAGCCAAGGTCACCTATGATTCCTTAAGCTGTCCCACAGGCCTTCTAAGTCTGTTACCCTACAACATGTCACCTATGGTCTTGTTCTTCAACCTGAGACTTTCTAGATGGTCTACCTTCTACAGTAACTCTGCATGTGTGACTGGACACAGGCTGTCATGACCTGTGGTACAGACATCACAGTCTGTGCCTTGAGGGAAGCCAGTGTAAGGAGTGACAGGTCACAGGTAGCATGTGACTGTTCTGGGCTGTGAAAGTGGCATGGGAATTAGGCTCCCGAATCAGGGTTCAGAATTGCATCTCTTCTCAGGAAAGAACAGCTTAGTGGAGGCCTCTAGTAGAAAGTAGATCTGCCGGGGCGCCTGGGTGGCGCAGTCGGTTGGGCATCCGACTTCAGCCAGGTCACGATCTCGCGGTCTGTGAGTTCGAGCCCCGCGTCGGGCTCTGGGCTGATGGCTCAGAGCCTGGAGCCTGTTTCCGATTCTGTGTCTCCCTCTCTCTGTGCCCCTCCCCCGTTCATGCTCTGTCTCTCTCTGTCCCAAAAATAAACTTTGAAAAAAAACATAAAAAAAAAAAAAAAAGAAAGTAGATCTGCCTAGCTTCCTTCAGGGCTGGGGGTGCTAGTCAATGCCAGGTGTCCCTAGCTGAGTATTACTGACTTGAAGCCAGAATACTCAGGTACCCACTGGGATGCAGGGCCATGTGTTCTCAAGAAATGTATACTGTATATGGCAGTGTCCCCCTCAGGGGACATGTGGCTTAGGCTTTCATCTTCTGTTCAGCCTCACTGGTTCTCCTCTGCCCTCTCCCGTAAGTGCCTCCCCTTGAACACGCCTCCGGTTGCTTGGGGCCTATGCCCGTGTGGGTTCTGGATTGCTCACAGCCCTGCCTGTTTCAGGTTGGAGCCATGGTCCTGGGATCAAGCCTTGGACTTCCTTCTTATACCTTTAGCATTTTCTATCCCCAGGCCCATACAGACTCCTTACTATACCTGAAGAATATTCTCTGGGGCCCCTTTATTTTTCCTTTGCCTTCCTTCTTTCTAGGAGCTCTGAGGTCCTCAGGCTTGTCTGACATTCAGTCTGTGGTCTTGTTTCTAGACTCTTGACCAAGACCTACCTGTTGCCTCTGAGGTCTCTAACTTTCTTGGTCTGGCTGGGCTGCCCTCTCAGGCTGGTTTGGCTCACCCCTTTGGCTTTGCTGCCAGCACCTGTCCTGTGATGATCAAGATCTCTGAATTCCTCCTGGAGGACTAGGGTCTTCTCCATGAACATCAAGTCGAATGTACCAGTTTCACAGCGAGACCGACTTCCCTTCCATCAAGGAGTGAGACTGCATTTCCTTGAGTTTATAGGGAGAAGCAGCAAGTTATAGCCTTTCTGGGATCACTGGTTTTCCTGAGTGGCACATGAATATTTCCAGAGATACTCGGTCAGGCAGTGCCCGGGGGTCCCAGCAGCTGGGTCTGTTGGCCTGGGCTGGCCAGGGAGGTCCAAGGCCAGATACAGAAGGTATGGTGGCTGATCTTAGCCCAGGGGTCTAACGGTATTGTTAGCATAATATGGAGAGGAGAGGTGGAGACAGACTGGCATCCCTTTGAGTCTTAAGCCTTCCCTACCCTCTTCATAGCCTCAAAGGAGTGGTATAGAGTATGTAATAAAGAACAGGGCCTGAGAGGACAGGGAGAGCTGAGTTAGGTACGTATTTCCATGGTAGAAGGCAGCTTGCTTATGGCCTTTTCAACTTGCATCTCCAGGAAACCAGCATTACAGGCCTGGAGAGTTCTGGGGAGATAGGACCTCTGCAGGCTACTTCTGACCCCTGTGTTGAGGATGTGTTGAGGTAGGAACAATGCCTCAGGCAGAGGGCATCAGTGGAGAACAGGTGACCAGCAGAAGGAAGGGGATGGCATCTTCTGGGATCTGCCTGGCTGGACCCAGGCAGCTTTTCTGGGGATGGTGGCATTTGTTTCACAGGGTAGAAACTGGAGAAGGGGGAGGATGGATCAATAGGATCCAATGTGTTCACAGTTCTAAGGTCTTTACATAGGCCTGAGGCCTGGCCTGAAACAGAAGAGTGGAACTGTCACATGAACCATGGTTGCTAAAATTAGTGTCAAAGGGCTTGAGCCAGAGGGCTTGTGGACAAGACTGGGACAATTGGGTCCATCTAAGCATCTCTCCTGATCCCCAGCCCTAACATTTGTTGAAATGTTAATGTCCCAGTCATGCTTCCAAACACCAAAATGTAATCACCTGGGAGGTAGAAATAGGCTCCTGGTGTCAGACCCTCTTCTGTAGAGGGTCTCAGCACATTTCTCCCAGGTGCTGTGGCCTCCCAAATTTTCTACTTTTCCACAAGGAGATCATGGTGCTATTGTGAAGCAGAGACCACTCTGTATCCAGTGAAATCCTGGCAGCACGGGTTAGAGCAGGTCCTGTATCTCTAGCAGAAGGGCAGCTCTGAGTGAAGTCTGTCCAAGCCATCTTCCTCTCCACTCCACCTGAGATCAGGCTAAGGCCACAAGTGCAATATCCCCTGAAACACAAGGGGGTGCCTTCTCTTCTCCCCAGTCTGACCCTTTTGTAGAGAGATGGGGGAAATGTAAGGGGAGGGGCTAGGCAGGAAGGCAGACCAACCTTCTACAGACCTGAGGATGGTAACCAGAATGGTGAAGGGAAGTGGGGCCATCTTAGGTTGCCTACCCCTGTCCCCCAACTCATGGACCTTGTTTGGAGCCAAGCAAAAATTGCTGGCCTGAGGCACTTGGAGCTATGAGAAGCCACTAGAATCTTCCAGAAGCATTATAGAAGGCATTTCAAGACCATGATCTATGTCTGTCCTTGAACCAGAACTTGTTTTGGGGGACTGGAGCCCACTGGGCTTGGATAGAGGCCCCTGGTCCATACTGCAGGCAAAGCACAGTGTATCACTTTGGTCAGTGGCGGCCCTGCAGCTGGCTGTCACATCAGGACACTGAACAAGTGTAGCTTGGAATAAATAAGCAGTACATTCCTCAACAGTCATTGCTATGGAGCTTCCAAAAATCTTCTCAGCAGGCATGAAACATGCACAGAAGGAAAGATTCCTAATTCTCTCTTCTTGTGCATGGCGATGGACACATCCTTCTGCTGGAATCTGGGACAAGCAGGTGACTGAGCAAACTCTGCCAGGCTGGCTCCTGTAATGGCTGTGGCCTTCTGGCCACAGACAGACGTGCTGAGAAGGCTAAGTCCCCTCTGCTTCCAGGATTTGCAGCCCTAGTGTGGACTTGCACCTGCATTACACACTGGGCTCCTGATCTGTCCAAGAACCCACTGTTTCAGACTGTGAACTAATGTCCTAGAAAACTTCAGCCTGGACACCTCCGATTCATGCTATCAGAAGTGGCTTTTCAACTCTGGCCAGAGACTTTGTCCGTATGCTAGTTACTGCCCATGGAGGTCTATCCAGGTAAACACTCCCCACCCCCCCCATCCCCCCACCCCATATCAGCCATGGGATTTGGGTTTCTGCATATACCTAACTGGGAGGCCCAGACCACTCCCCATGTGAAGTTCCAAGGGGCACATGCCTCAGGGAGGCTGGGTCAGTAGCGAATCTCTGCCTCGACAGAACCCAGTCATGTTACCAGGTGCTGGAGCACTTGTGCTGAAATGGAAGACGACCTCCACACACATGTCACCGTGGTGGGTGACTGGCTTGTTACTTGGGATCCCTGTTCTTTCCTCTCCTTTACCTCTGTAGGTTCTTGAACTCTCCAGCAAACCTAGCTCTGGCCCAAATCTTCCTTCTGATGTTGAAGGACAGAAAAGGTAGCAAGTGTGTCTGCTGGAGACCAAGAGTAAGGAGGAGACCAGGCCCAGTACTACATGTGAAACCCACTCCCCAGCCATGAAGGCATATCTGGAGGCCATAAGCCCTCACACCATAGCCTGTGGCTGAAGGAGGCACAAGCCCATTGTCTGGGGGTGGGCAGTAGTAGATGACCCCTCACATGCCCCTGCTTCTAGAATAGCATGTGACTCTTGAGGCAGGAGGATCACAGATAGAACTGTAACAGCTATGTCCTAAAAGACAGGGGTGGAAGGGGGCCGAGTGTGGCAGGTGTCATCCTAACAAGGCCGTGAAAATCCTTTTCTCTCCCCTCCCCCTGCTTTCTGCTCGGAACCAGCATGCCCTGGCACCCTGCTGGTGAACCTCATAGCTCAGACCTCTGTGTGGAAGCTGGCCTTTATCATGGTGGTCATGATGTGGCCTCAGGAATGTACGCTCAGTGACTCAGGGCAACAAACCAGTAAGTATCTGCCAGAAGTAGTAGACTCTAGCCCTCCATTACACTTGGCAGGAGGGCTGGTGAGGGGTTTCTTTCTTGCCTGAACAGGTACTACCTGGTGTCTTAGTCTGCCAGTGGCTGGGGAAATCTCCACCCTTTCAGCCCTAGTGGGAAGCAGCACCCATTTGCCACCACAGAAATGAAAATTTGGATAACCCTTTACTGACCTCTCTTGCAGGTAGGATCTAGAGGTGTGGTGCAGGCTCTGTTGTTCAAGTGTGTCCTCCCTAGATCTGGAATAGAAGCCAATGGGGCAAAGCTTCCAGGACTTCAAATGATCTTCTCTCTAATAGACCTGTGCAAGGGGCTCAGCTCCAGGCAGCAGTGGAAACAGCTGCATCAGCGTTCCATCAGTGGCACCGGATGCAGTATCTGGTGTTCAGTGGTGGGGGCTGAGGTGTCCTCATGAGACAGGTCTACTGGTTGACCTCGGAGCCCTATCCTCCAGCCATCCTGAAGATGCTATAAGCCACCCCCAGCCTTCATCAGGAGTCTGTTTTTTTTTTTTTTTCCTGCTAAATGACCAGAATTGGTTTCGTTGTTATGACCAAGAACCCTGGCAGCAAGAACCAGACCTTATGGGAAGCACACTGGCATGCTGGCCCAGTTGAGGCTGAAGGCAGTGATGGTCCAGTTGGTATGAAGGGCTGAGTCTCAGCCTGTGGCATGTAGAATGAGGTGCCTTTAAAGCTGTCCCGTGACCACTCCAGCTCTGTCTTGACTTGTTACACCTTTCATGCTTTTCCAAGGGAGTAGTTTGTCCTCCAAAGCCACACTCTAATGGATGCACTGTTGTTGGGCCATCCTTCCATCTGCTAACCAGTAATAAGCACAATAGTTGGTACATGGCTTTGATTTTTTTAAGATAGCATGTGCTGTTTGCTCCAGCTTCAGTGGTGACCTGAAGGTTGACTTTGGCATCCAGAATGTGAAGAGTTGCCAGAATGGGATGTAGTTGAGCAGCTCTGCTCCTTGGCTCCCATGACTTAGAAGGATGTTGGTGTCTAAGTGTCTGTAGTCAATTGAGATGCTCTATGGAACTCTTGGCCAGCTCTAGTTAGAGAATCTCCGTGGAGGCCCCTAGGGTTTTAGAGCAAAGCTAGGCTGCCTTCTGTAAGTAACTGCTCCTGAAGTGGAGCTTGACCTGCTCTTTGGTTCCTAGTGGAAAGTGAATGCTGCCTTATGTGAGCCAGGTGGTTGTTGATATACCCAGACATCATTGAGCATGCCCAGTGGTCCATCAAATAGAAGTCTTAGGACATACTTGGGCCCTAGATCTTAAGAAAACCTGTAAATTACATGAAGAGTTGGCTAACAGAAAGACTATACCTGTCACTGCCCATCCCTCAATCCATACCTAGGACTCCTAGAGAAAACCTAGACATTGTAATCAGTGCCAGACAACATACTGGTATCAACTGGATATAAACTATGGCACTATAGCCCGTTCAAGGGGACCATGAAGGACCACAGGGAAGGCATCTTAACAAGTAGGACTTCGGGCAGGCCATCCTTTTTTGCCTGGAAAGACACATGCTCTAAAATATCTAATGTAGATCTGTTGTCAGATGCTAAGAATGTGCCTGGCTTATCATGGACCTAGAAGAAGCAAGATTACATGATTAGTGACAAAGAGGCTTAGGGAGAAGGCACATAGGTAGAATTCCTAGAATGGACCTAAAGCATGGAGATATCCCTTGCAAATGCTCACAAAGGCCCCACTCTAGAGGATCTCCATTAGATGAACTAGGGGGTCTGCATTTAAACCAATAAGTTTCCCTTAGGTGCCTAAGTGCTTGCTTAATGGACTCATGAAGTGCAACAGGAGCAAGAACCAGGTTACACATCGATCACCTTGAACTTCTCACAAAGGCTGAACTGACATCTGTTAAGAGACCACTTGCCAGCAACAGTGACTCTGGACCCTTGATAAGCACCTTAAACTTGGGAGAGCAGTCAACTACCTAATGTTGGGTTCCCTTCACTGGAATCCTATCATGGAGCGGGTGGCTATTTGCTACCAGAACAGATCCATAACTAGCATTTGCAACTTTCCCTGGCCAAGAAGTATGTCAAAGCTATTCATGAATTTGGATGTAACATTCAGCGTTGTCCCCGTGCTGCACTGCACATGAGGAAGGAACTTGCTTCTTAGCCTAAATCAATAGGCTGAAGCCCTTTGAATTCTCTGGTGTTAGCATACATTTTCTCCCAGAAGGAACTGGCGTTGTAAGATGTTGAAATAGTCTATTGACACTTCTATCATGGTACCACCTGGGATTCACTGCCTTGGTAGGCTGGAAAACTGCCTTGTAGTAGGTCTTCTAAACCAGAGATGAAGGTTATGGTGTTTTCATCGCCAGACTGCTTGGATCCAGGTATTCTGTGGCGGACGCGAACATGGTACCTCTTAACATACCCTCCAAGGTTCCATTCTGAAAACTTTTGATTGCTCTTCCTGGATTTCTGGGCTTGGCTAGTCTAGAAGCCGGAGTAATTAGAGGAGAAAGACCGCACCAGAAGAACCTCACTTCTTCATTGAAGTGGAGGTAGAGACAGGGTCTGGTGGTTTCTTTGCTACGTGAAGCAGGCAGATAAAGGTGGGGGGCGGTGGTTGGTTTCTAATGTGGGCTGGGGTAATCAACTGTCAAAACAAGATTCCCCTGTGCAGGAGGGGGCGGGGGGAAGCATGGATCCAACCCAGGGAACCCTCCAAGGAAGCTGGAAATGTTCAGGCAGAGTAGTAGGCTCTAGCAGCCTCACACTACTGGTGCTACCAAGGGTATACTCCCCTCTGTACTGACAGTTTGGATCATTCCACCATCTAAATAATCCAGGCAGCTGAAGTTTTAGAGGAAGGGAAACAATGGAGTTGGTTTTGGAAGATGGATCCAAATAACCTTGGCCTTGTAACCTCCCTAATAAAAGTCCTGAACAGTGATCTGTATTTATCCCCCTTAGAGGGACTACCATCTATCTCCCTTTATAATGTATGTTGGAGATGGAGGGTACCTTTTCAGTCCATAAGTCACTTTATCTCCACACGATGGGAACAGAATGGGTATCTTATACTGGACTGCAGCAGAAGGTAGCCCACATGGCTGCTCCTAGAACTGGGGGGATAGGCATCTGAGTAGTCATGTCGTCATAGTCAAAGTATAGGAGGAAGAGTAAATATTGATGTTAGGTGGTAAAAGGGGTAGACTTAGTGCATACTTAAAAATATCTCTTTGCTGTGAATTTATATTCTTTCTATCTGGGTATTTCCTTTCCAGATGCGTTCATGTCTTCCCATCATAGAAATGGAAGTGTCTTAAACTTTCTCAGCTAATTTTGTAACTCAGGCTTGGAGGTGGTGGTGGTGGGTGGGATCTTGAAGCAGTTCTAGGCTGTGCTCTTTGGGTGTGGTTTCTGGCTGAGCTCTGTTCTCTGGCCCTGAGTGATTATCCGGACTTATATGTTCCCTAATAAATTTTCTTGCGCTTAAATCAGTCTGTTTCTTATATGGCTAACGTGGTACAAAACTTGAGATGGTCTAGATATGTGTTCTTTGGCCTTGACAGGGCCATTGCCCCATTCCCTAAATGGGCTGGAGGCCAGCCTATCCCTTCCAGCCTGTGTGCCCTCTGGCTCTTACCTCAGAAGCTGGCACCTCTGATTTGTTATTTAACCTTGATACTTACATAGTCCACATCTGTAGGGTCATGGTTCGATCTGCTCCTGAACCTGCTAGTATGGGTGTATGACCTTATGTGGTCTTGAAATGGGAAAGCTACCTTCAGAATCTCCTGTCCTGCTGATCTTGTACCACAGGTATGCTCAGAACCCCTCCTGATCGCCAGGCTCAGGGTCCTAAGTGCCCTTCACTTTTAACCTGGACAAAGCTTACCAGGGCGTACATGAAACCCGTGTCCCTCTTGTCCTGGATCATTCTGGGTTTCGGGGCTCTTCCAATCCAGAGGCCTTATTCCTGACTGGAGCCATCCAGTAGATGCACAATCTTGACTGCAAGATGCTAAGCCCTTCTCCAAAGCCAGAGGAGCAGAAATGGTCTAGTCTAGTCCCCTTCCTAAGGCCCCTGTGGGCAGCTTGGGCACCAAGAATTCGGTACCTCCCTATAAGACTCCCCCTTCTCCCTCTCAAGTTTATTCTCTCAAACTTACTAAGCTCCTACTTAGGTCTGTGGCGTGACTGGATTTGATCAGTCCTGTTCTAGATGACTTTGGTGGTAGGTGGGGCAAAAGGGCACCAAGTGAATTTAATAGGCTGGCTGGTGCTGAACCTGACCGGCCAGACTCAGAATAAAGGCTCAAGATAGAACACTGAATATCTTCTTTGTAGACCCAGAAGTAGGGGAAGTCCTGCACAAATTCTCTACTACTGCTTGCCTTTGGTCTATGTGGAGTTACTGCAAGAGCTCCCTAGCTGGTCCTCGGGTTTCCATTCTCCTTCCCTGCTGTCTGTCCACCATAGTTCACTATAGTTGTCCTAAGCTCACACCAATGTGGTTCTCCCTGATGGAGCCTGTGGCCCCTTGTGGAAACACAGGTGCTTTGTTCATGCAGGACTCTGGTTACCTCCAGTAACTGGTGCCTTCAGAAACTGCTGTCCTGCCTCTATGCCTTGTTGGGCTGTTCCCTCTGCCTAGAACCCAAGGCAGCCCTGGTGCCAAGGAAGCAGGAACACCTACCCTCTGTTGGGTGTGAAGTTTGGGAAGACTTAATTCCCTTCAGGCGGAGGAAAGCAGACCGGCAGATATTTTCCTGCGTCCCTATCCCCAAGAGAGCCTTTACCCAGGCCGCCAAGCTCCCTAGTGTCTGCTCAGGGAAACTGAGGGTGAAGAGGAAGGAAGGGACTTTATCAAGAGGAGGACCCCAATTAAAACTCATCTGGCCCTTAGGATGCTCCCTGGGGTTTCATATGCCTTAACTCCTCCCAGCTTCCTGATAACACCGGGGAAGGTACTATTGTCTCATAAATGAGGAAACGGAGGCTCGGAGGTTAAGCAATTGGCTTCAGTTTCTTTAGTTGGAAGTGGTAGGGCTAAGATTTGATTTCAGAAGGGTTAGTTGTAGGTATTCGTGCTCTCTGGAGAAATAGAACCCATAGGATATATACAGCTTTACTATGAGGGACTGGCCTACACCACTGTGGAGACCAAAAAGTCCCGTGGTCTGCCAGCTGGGGACTCATCTTGGATGGTCTGCACTTCCGGTCCCCACCTGAAAACCAGGGGAGCTGACGGTGCTAGTCCTAGCCTAAGTCCGAAGGTCTGAGACCCAGGAGTGCTACTGTCCAAGGATAGGCGATGGAGGTCGCAGGTCAAGCAGGGAGCAAGGTTGGCCTTCCTCTGCCATTTTGTTCTATCCAGGCCCGTGAGGGGCTGAATGGTGCCCACTGGCATCGGTGAAGGTGACGGTCTTTATTCAGTCTACAGACACAGATGCTGATCTCTTCTGGAAACCTTCTCCCTGATGCACCCAGAGATGTTTTGCCAGCTTTGCAGACATCCCTTAGCCCAGGCAAGCTGGTATAAAATCAGCTATCACGGGAACCTACTGTCCCCCAATATTAGAAATTCAGCCCTTTTGATAGAGTTCTATAGTGAACACCCATCTATTACCATTTCAAGCTTGTTTGATTGCCTATCTGTGTATCTCCCACCACCCTTCATTCTTATTTTTGATACATTTAGAAACAAGTTGTAGACCTTTGTATACTTCCCCTAAATTGGGAGTATTAGCTGGAATTTAATACTTTGTTCTTTTGGTGTAAAATTGACATAAGCCGACACTTTGAACCACCAGGCTCTATCTCTGTGCACAGGTAGCACGAAACAGACAAGGTGGTCATTTTGCTAATGTTTGCTGAATTTCCACATGCGGGAGGATCTGGGGTTATGCAGGCGGATGAAAGCCACTGCTAAAGGAGCTCACGTGGAGTGCAAAACTGAGCAACACTCAGGAACATGCAAATGCAGTGTAAGCACAAGAAGGAGGCTGCCCACAGAGGGGGGAAATCAGGGGAGGCTTCCCAGAGGAGGTGCTGGGTAGCGTTTTAAAGTAGGACATTTGCAACTTGTCCGGTTCCTCAGGTAGAGTATCCTGCTGGCTCATTCTGTGGTCTAAGGTCCCCTAACCCAGCCTTTTTCTTGGTGGTCCCTCCGTTGGGGGCCGCATGCCTCTCGGCCTGTGCAAAGGCAGGGAGGCAAGAAATGGGAGGACTCACGACTGCGTGTAGCCTGGTGAGGTGAGCACATAGAAGGGACGCAAGGTCTGAGACTTCTTGCTGCTGTGACAAATCATCACGATCTTGGTGGCTTAATAAACTATTTTCTTGCAGTCCCAGGGGTCAGAAGTCTGTAATGGATGCGACTGGGCTAAAACGTGGTGTTGGTGGGGCTGTGTCTCTGGAGGAGACCCTGTTTCCCTGCCTTTTCCAGCATCTGGAGGCTGCCTGCATTGTGGCTCGTGGCCTCCCTGTGCCTGGGACCTTGGAGGCTGGCAGCGGCAGCTCTTTCTCACGTGCGTGTCTCTGATCCTGCCTCTGTTGTCACTTCTCTGACTCTTGTAACGACCCTTGCAATGACATTGGGTGCACCTGGATAATCCAGGATAATCTCTCCATCTCGAGATCCTTAAACACACCTGCAAAGTGCCTTTTGCCGAGTGAGGTAACACAGTCGCGGTCCCAGGGATCTGAGTGAGGCCATCTTCAGAAGGGCACTGGGTGACGAGGCCTGTCAGGGCTATGGGAACTGGGCTTGGCCTGAGGCTTTGGGAGGGGACAGCCTTGGACAGACTTGGAGGAGGAAGGATGGACCGGGTTGAGTGTGGAGAAGGGGGGGTACTCCAAGTCCTGCCCTGCTTTTCTCTACCTGTTGGTTTGGCACAGGAGAGCCCAGGAAGGAGGTGGGAAGGGAACAAAGGGTGAGGTGAGCCTGGCTGGTGGCGGGGGCGGTGGGGGGTGGGGAACAGACCCTCTGCCAAGCCGGCTCTATCCGGGAGGGAGCCAGGGACTGCAAGCAGGAAGGTGGGTTGCTTCTGGGAGACCCCAGCGTGGCGCCCCTCTCCACGCAGCGTGAGGGTTAAGACAAGTCTATTACTGTTTCCTTGTCACTCTGTCACCCATCCAATGGCCGTCGATAGTAGTTGAATGAGAATTGATGGGGAGATAGATTTAATTAACCCTGGTGTCAGCAGCTGCCAGGCTACCGGTTTGCGTGTTAATAGAGCGGCTGCTGGCCCTCTCTCGGGCTTTGCTGGGAGCCCAAGGCCAGCGGAGCAATTGGGCTTGTCAGCGGAGGTGGCCAGGCAGAGGGGAAGCGGAGGCTCAGCCTGGTGGGCCGCCCTCCTCCGAGAGCAGGCAGTCACCTTGTCAACCTGACTACCCCCACCCCGGCTCCGCTCTCTTGTCTAGAGCTCCAGGAGGGGTGCCGATGAGGGCCCCGAGCGCACACCAACTCCCCCAAATCCGGCCCCATTCTTCGTTTTACGTTTTGATTTTCAGTGTAGTTAATGTACAGTGTTCTAGCACCGACCCCGTTCTTGATGGCCCCCGACTTGCTGGCCTGTGCCTTCTGTGTGATCTCCTTTCTTGGTGTCCCACTTTGCCCACTCCTCCTGTTTCCCCAGGCTGCAGGGGGCCCCCTCCTCCCCTCCCCGCCCCCCCTCCCCCGCCCCAACCCCTCCAGCCTCCCATCCCCTATCCTCCACCTTCTCTTTCTTTCCTGCTGGGCTGTGTCCTCCCTGCCCCAGTGCTGGCCTTATCCTCAGTCACTAATCAACTGGGAACATGGCCAAGGAGGGCCTGGGGGACCTGGTGCCTGGAGGCTGTCCCTGCTCAGCCACTCAGGTCCGAGTGACGGTGGACCCCGTCTTCCCATTCTGTAAGGTGAGGGCTTGGGTGAGTGGCAATCCTGGTGGGCAGCCAGCAACTGGGGCCAATCTGGGTTCCTTCGGTCTCCTGCCACGGGGCCCCACTGAGTGATCGGTGACAAAGACACTCGGGGAAGGACTCTGCTTTGTACTCTTCTGGGTGGTAAACTCTGAGGGCGAGAACCTTGTTGTCATCACTATGGCCGTGTACCCAGCGCACGGCAGGTGCTCCATCACTCTTAAGTAGATGCCACCCGGACAGTGGTCACCGCGTGACGAGACTGGCTGCGTCGGAAGGGAGAGCCCAGTGTCAGCACGCCATAGCTCTCAGCTCTGCCCTCTGTGGCCCTGTGACCTTGGGCAAGTGCTTTCAGTGCCTGGAGTTGGAGTCTGTGGGCACAAAAATGGTGTCTCTTTTGTAGGTGTGACACAGAATTCAGGGAAATGGTAAGTGGGCCAGCCCCCGGGCATGTGCTTGGTCAGTATTAGCCCCTTGTTCCCAGCACGTAGTAACCCCACACGAGCTCTGACAGGGAGAGGGCTTTGGAGCCTGGAATCCAGAGGCCCCCCCCGGGCTCCTTCCTCCGAGGACCCCAGGCCACTCCTGTTGAAGGAGGATCCGTTTACCCTGGGCGTCACGGTACGGGTCACCTCTGCACTGACTTTGCAAGGCATTTGAGGATTGACAGGTTGATGAACACAGACGTTCTCCCACATTCTGGCGTTTCAGCCCCTGGCCTGGGCCCTGCCGCTCTAGGTTGAGGGAGCGGGCCCATGACTCTGCTGGCCGCTGCTTCCTGAGGTGGCCGGGCACCCAGGAGGGCCCACACTGACTGCGGGCGGGCCTAGGCCACGTGGGCTGCCAGCCACCCAGCGTCCCGTCTGGCGGTCTCCATCCTCGCCTCACACCTCCACTGCCTTTCATTTTCAGCTCTGATTGGTTTTCTTGTTTTAACACATACCCCAGGCCCTGTCTTTGACCCCGGTGATGGATTCAGCCGCACTCTGGGACTCCAGCTGCCAAGCGCGTCTGGAGCCGCTGGGGGTGGGAGGCATGGGGGGTGGGGGGGGTGCTGGTGGTGGAAATTATCGTCCACGTTCCAGGCTCCGCGGGGTGGGGAGAGGCCCCCTCCCCAGAGCCAGGAGGCAGCTCGTGGCAGAGCGGGAAGGGGGCTGGGAACCGTCAGGCTCTGTCACCAGCGATGGATTTTCCCTCTCCGGGCCTCCCCCTTCCCTTCTGTACAGGGGAGTGCGGTGGTTACGAGAGTCCGAGTCCTCGGATAAATAGCGCATTGATTTTCCTTCGTGCCGTGCTCCTGGTTGTGTCTGCTCTAAACGTCGGCCTGCTGCTGGCTGGCCCTCCAGAGAATAAGCCCGGAGCTGGCCCTAAACTGCCGGTGCCCTGCTGGACCTGGAGGGAGCCAGAGCCCTCTGCCAGGGTTCTTGTACAGAAAATGACAGATGACAGGTTGAGGGGGGCTGTACCCCAGCCATGTGGAGGGGGCATTTTGGCCCATCAGATGTTTGGTGTGCCCAGCGGTTATTTGGACATGTCCGGATGTTCCCTTTTTACCCAGATGCGTGATTGCGGGCTCTGTGAGCCCGGAGACCAGGGGGAGGGTAAGACTGGAGGTGGGGGCGCTGAGGTTTCATGTTCTCTCTCTCTCTCTCTCTCCCTCCCCTCCTGTGGCTTTGTGGTTGATTTACTCTTTCTTTTAAAGCCTGTAACAAATCTATTGTCACAGATGAAAGAATGCAGTGATAAAGGGAGCAGTTACACACACACCTGGCGTAGTTTTTACAGACTGAATGTTCGTGGTCCCCTCCTTCCCCGTTCATAAGTCCTAACCTCCAAGGTGGCTGTACGTGGAGGTGGGGCTTCTAAGGAAGCAATTGAGGTTAAATGAGGTCCTAGGCTGGGGCCTTGATCCTATAGGACTAGCATCCTTATAAGAAAGGACACCTGAGCAGTTCTGTCCCACCCCTGGACCCCCTTGCACTCAGCGAGGAAAAGTCACGGGGAGGACCTATCCAGAAAGGGGACGTCGGCAAGCCAGGAGGAGCACCCACCAGATGCTGAGTCAGCAACGCCTCCAGGACCGGGAGAAAATAAGATGTCTGTTGTTGAAGCCACCAGCCTATGGTATGGTGTTACGGCAGCTTGATCTAAGATTCTCAGATAACGTGTGTGTCTAAATAGGATCGGGCGTCACCCTGTATCTTGTGGCTGTCGAGGCTGTGGGACATTTGCAGGCGTCATTCATTCTGATGGCTGTCTTACGGTGAAGAGAAACCCACCTACAGATACGCCTCTTTCTCCCCCTCGTTCGTCCACGACTCCCCTCCCCGCGCCCCCCATCATTCAGGCTCTGCACATGTGGGAATAAAGCCTCAGTGGGGAGTCAGGAGCCCAAGTTCTTTTAACGCCGCCACCAGTTAGCTGTTTGACGTTGGCCAAATTGTAGCCTCAGTTTCCCCATCTGTGAAGACCTTCTGTGTTGGCAGACTAGGAGTCAATATTTTCAGGTGTGTCCCTGAGAGGGGCTGGGGAGGGTGTTCCCCGCAGGTGAGCAGGGTCCAGCCTCACCTCAGGGATGAGGGCCCAGCAGTGCAGGGGGCCACTGACCCAGGGCACGGGGAGGAAGCAGCAGGACCCCCACCTCGCATCAGTCTGGAGGGGAGGTGACCTCCTCCCCTCCACAATCTGGCAGCTGTCCCGAGCAGCCACCCCGTCCTGTGTTGGGCCACAGGAATGAGTTTGATGACCTGGCCTCCTAGGCCAGTTCTCCCTCTAGCTGTGGGGCTTCTGGAAAGCCTCTCTGATCCTCATTTAATTCATCCTTCCAGCTGGAGCGCTGGTGGTGCGAGATGCGAGGGGACGGTTATGAAAGTGCTTTACAAACTGTGAAGTGTGATTTGGGCATTTCATTCTTTTCAGACCCTGAGGCAGCACAGCCGGGGCCTCACCTAGGATCCAGGTGGCTCATGTCCTCCCTGCTGCAGGGTCTCCAGCAGAGTCTGAGAGAATCACCACGGGCCCGAGCCCGAGCCCTCAAGCCCGCAGGAGGCTAAGCTCCGGGCTGGGGGGTGTCAGTGAGCCATCACACAGGCTCCTACTTCCTGGGGCCCTGGTGTCTGACTGGAGAAGCCAGCTCTGTACCCATTACAGAGAACCAAGAAGTGTGAGCTGTGCAGCTCTGGGGGCCCAGCTTCCAGAAACTCGAGGAAAGGGAAGGGCAGGGAGGCCAAGACAGCTTCCTGGAGGAGGGAGCGCTGAACGAGGGCGTGAGGGGCAAAGGGGGGGCTCCGGCTGGGAGTGGGGGAAGCAGGCGTGTCCCAGCCTTCCTGGAGTTGGACAGGCCCATGGATGTGATCAGAGTTGGGGGGGAGGGGCTGCTCTTCTGAGCCCTGGGACCTGGGGTGCCTCGGGCTTGGAGGGTCGGGACGCAGACCCTGGGGGTTGCCCCTCAGCAGCGCTGTCCTTCTATCACTTGTGCAAGTGAGTCATTCCCTGTCTCTATGTCCTGTCCCCTCAAGGGTTCTCTGCCAGGAAGAGGTGTGCTTCCTCCCGCCCCCCTCCTGGGGCACTTGTACAGATCCTGCCAGAAACCCTCAGCCCAAGTCAGTAGAAAATGGCTGAAATCCGTGAGTAGGAAACAGCAAGAGCGTGTTGTTTAGAAAGATGTGCCACCTGAAGGAACAGCTAAAAGCGTTACACACCGCGACGTCCGGACAGCTGGACTGAGGGCAGGCTCAAGGCGGGAGGCTGTTCTCATCGAAGCCTATAGGCACTGATTTTTTAACTTCGACAAAAATGAAAAACCATTTAACAAACCTGCTTGCTCAGCCCAAATTCTTCCTATTGCACTGGAAGTCCGTCTCCTGCTGTCCTGTCCCCAGGACAAACAGGTGGGTAGTGGCTTTGGGGGATTCCCCGGAGACTCCCATGAATGACCGTGGGGGACGTCACTCCCCCAAACTTGGGGCTATCATGGCGGAAGGATTTGCTTTGGTCGCCTATGCCCCGAAACCTGATCACACAACGGAAGACCAGAGCTCCAGAATCTTCAGGGAACCCGGGCCATGCTGGGACATGAGGGTGCTGGGCCCCAGCCCACACCACCAGGCCTCAGTCCCGAATCTCCACGGGCCGGCCGGCTCATCTCGGGCAAGTTACGAACCTCCCAGTGTGACCCCAGCCTCCCCTTGGGCAAAGCGGGGCTCTAACACGGGAGTAGTTTCAGCCTTTCCAGAGGCATGAACAACGCGCCCTCTGCTTACGCATGGAGCCCATGCGTTACTTGGATTTGGGCGTGGCCAAAGTTTATAAAAGGCCAGGGTAGTAGTTGCTGGATGCGGAAGGAATCTGAAAGATCACGTTCATTCTGTACAGAGAAAACAGGTTCGGAGAGCCCGAGACGGAAGAGTCAGAGAAGAACCCACAGTGCCATCCTCAATCCTCCTTCCCCGCAGCAAACGGGAGGAGTGGGGACCCTGGGGAGGGACTTCAGAGCTGGAGCAGACCTGGGCCCACGGAGAGTGGCAGAATGGAGGAGGGAAGGAAGCAGGAAGCAGATGCCAGCAGAGGGTGGACGTGGTGGCAGGAGACGAGATAGGTGCTCTGGGCTTCAAAGCGTGGGACAGGAAGTGCCCCTGTGGCAGGAAGTGGCTGGGAGCTGTCCTGTGTCGGTGTATCACCTGTAGGCCTGGAAGTTGGCTGGGCGAATGGAACCTTCCTGGGTGACAATCCCCTCAAACATATTCTCAAGGGCAGTAGGTGTCTGGAGCCCCAAGGCTGGCACGGTGACTGAGCGGTACCTAGACCTGTGCCTGGAGGTGACAGGGGTGTGTGGTGTGTGTTTCCCGTGACAAGCTAATTCTGAAGGCATATGACGCTCCCTGGTCATCAGCTTGTCCGGTGGCCCTGAAGGTGTCGCGTGATGTGAGCGGCCTCCGGCCACGGAAAGGGGTGCCTGAAGGGACAGAATGTCAAGTTTTTCTTCGGAAGTCAGCTGCTCCCCAGCCAGCCTTACCCCCAAGGCATCCCCAGTCCGGGCTCTGCTCAAGGGAGGCTCTGGGTCCTGCTTCGCCTAAGGAGCTCGGATGGTCCCCGAAAGTGAGACCAGGCACCAGATGCTGGGGACCTCTTCTCTGTGGGCAAGAACCAGGCCCCGAAGTGAATTTGGGACCCTCCCGATGGAGGGTGAGGGGGAGAGGATGTGTCTGAGAAGCACTACGGGGGGGGGGTGTCCAGTACCTCCACTTAGAAGGGAGCCGTCAGGCGGGGGAGCTAGGCCTTGTCTACAGGCTGCATTTACATTTGAAGGTGACCTTGAACTTTTATAGAGTTTGAAACTACAGCAAAGTGATCTGCCCCAGCCTTGCTCCTGGGCCAGAAGTGGCCAGGCAGCTCCCAGCTGGGCATGGATCTCTGACCCCTGGGTAGTCTGCTATCTAGAAAATGCTCTGTGACCCCAGTTTTCCTCCTTATAATTGTACCAGCTGGATCTCATTCGGCCAGCTGGAGCCAAAGGACATCATCCGCTGCTCTGTGTTCTCAGGACGGCCCGGCCACGGTTAGCATCACTAGTATGTCCCCTCAGGTCTGTTCCAGGTGAATGTCCTGCTCTTGGAACTGTTCCTCAGCATGAGGACAGCCTGGAGCAGAGTAGAAACAGACCCTGGGGGGCCCTAAGACTTTTCTTCCACAACCAGGCACATCCAGAATTTGCATATCTTTTCCCCCCTAGACTTACCGCCTTTAGCCAATAGCTCTCCCAGCTCTGCCTATTCACACCTCTCCCCACCAAAAGGCAGGGTTTTATATTTACCCTCTTAACCCTGTTTTAAGCTGCTGCTATCTTTTTGTATCTCGATTCCAACATCCCATTGTATCAGCTTTCTCTCCTAGCCTGTGTCTCCTGTAAATCTGATAAGCAGCCTTCTGTGCCTTTATCCAAGCCCCTGATAAAAGCATTAAAGAAGACATGGTCAAGTTCAGAGAAAGCCCCGTAGCCTCTAGAGAGCCCTCCAATTTGATACTGATTCATTAATTAGTCCCTTTGGACATAGTTGTTCAACCAGCTATGGATCTGGCTATCATCCTGTCCACAGGGAAGTCTGAGTCTATCAAGTGTCCTCCTCAAACCCAGAAGTTCTAGATCTGAGAAGTCTTCCGATTCATCTGTCCAGGACCCCAGTAAAGATGGGGAATAAAGATTCTCCTGGTGAATCCATGCCGGCTCCCGATGCCCATATGCCCTTTGATAGTTGTTGCCAAATTACCTGCTTAGTGATTAGTACTTGGTCAGAACTAGCATAAAGCTAATTTGTCCAACATTCCAGAAATGAATCTATCTTTCTCTTCTTTCGAAAACTGGGATATTTATCGACTTCCTCTGGACCCTCTAGTTTTCCCTGATTTGTCAAGGACTGCCGTTTCAGGTTCTGGAAACATATCCGCTAGTTCTTCTAGAAGCTTCAAAGATAACTTTCTCATGCTAGCAGGCAAATTTGGTGGTTTTTTTTTTTTAATGTTTATTTTTGAGAGTGTGCAAAAGGGGGAGGGGCAGAGAGAGTGGGGGGAGACAGAGAATCTGAAGCAGGCTCCAGGCTCTGAGCTGTGAGCACAGAGTCCAACTCAGGGCTTGAACTCATGAACTGTGAGATCATGACCTGAGCAGAAATGGGGCGCTTAACTGAGGCCCCCAGTTGCCCTGCAGGCAAATTTATTTAAAGCAGCTTGCTGCCTGGACACCATAAAGGAAAATGTCCTTGTGTTTGGCTATATAAATATATCTATGAAAAAATACCCCTCCAAAATAAAAGCAAATTACCAAATGCTTGTCACAAATATGGCACAAGACTAATTTTTCTATCATGTAAGAAGTTCTTAAAAATCAAGTAGAAAATGAGTAGAGGACAAGAATAAGTATTTTATAGCAACAAGAAATGTAAATGGCCAATGAGCATATGAAAATACTCTTAATCTCACACAATGCAAAAAGACAAGGCTAAATCTGTATGTTATCAGATTAGCAAAAATTAAAATTGGATACAACGTAGCACCAGCAAGGACATGGAGAAATGTGCACCTGCGTACATGGTTAATAAATGCGTAAATCACTGCAATATAAATTTGAAGGATAGTTTAATATCTATCAAAAATTTAAATGTATATGGTTTTGTCTTTAGGGATTTGGCCACATATCGCAAATGTATGTGTACTAGGATGTTTACTGCAAGGTTGTAATGGCATTAGAAACAAAGGTTTGTCACTATGTGGCTGGTCACATCGACACAGCTGTAAAATGAACCATTCAGCCTTTGGACAAGATGAAGTAGACCCACCTGGGCTTATATGGGCTTTGACACATTAAGTGAATAACAGGTGCAGAACTGTCTGGAGGCATGATTCTATTTGCGTAAAAACTGTGTGTGTGTGTGTGTGTGTGTGTGTGTGTGTGTGTGTGTATAAATATCTTAAAGGGTATGTGAGAAACTATCAATATCTCTGGGGAGTGCAACTGGGGTTTGGAGAGGGGGGAAGAAATTTTATCTTTGTATTATATCCTTGTATATAGTTTTGTTACTATTTTTATTTATTTCAAATAGTTATTGATTTATTGTGACGGGGGGAGGGGCAGAGAGAATGGGAGAGAGAGAATCCCCGCGCTGTCAGCACAGAGCCTGATGCGGAGCTGGAACTCATGAACTGTGAGATCACGACCTGAGCCACTCGAGAGTCGGATGCTTAACGGAGCCACCCAGACGCCCCATCTCTGTATGTGGTTTTATTTATTTATTTATTCATTTATTTTTTTACCAATACCAAGCACATGCATTTGTTTTATAATTTAAAAAATTGCTCTTTGTCTCTGGCTGTCCCTGCCACTCAGGTGTTCACCAGAAGCACCTTTGTCAGTTTCCCGATCCTTCTCCTTGATGGAGAACACCAGACGGGACTCAAGTTTCCTTCTTTGTCTGTCCTGGTTTAATTCGGCACCACCTGCACCTTCTAGTGACTCCAGGCTCTGAATGTGGTTAAAAGCCCTGTGGTTGCCTTCTTGTTTTTCTATTGTTTTTGGTGCAGTATTTTCCCCTCAATTCATCCTCATTCTGGGCACAATCCTCCAAACTCTAGGCTCATTTCAAACCATTTGTGTCCTAACATGAGCTGTGTCTCTCCTTCCATCCTCTGCCTCGGTCCCTGGTAAACCTTAACTGATATTTTATAAGCCTTTCTGTTTCTTCTTTCATATCAACTGTTTTCCTGGGTTGTAATCAGAGCACAGGATGTGGGACCATATCCATCTTTGCTCGGAAAGTTTTCATCTCCGCCTTCTTGAAGTGCAGGATATCTTCATTCAGCACAAACCCATCGGGCGCCAGGGTACTAGGGAGCCACAGTGGGGATTAGAAGGAAGCCAGCCCTCAAAGGACTCCACCAGAAACAGAGTGCATGCTGATGAATTATAATGTAGATTATTTAAAATTTCATTGTGTCCACAGTAATGTTCCAACACACCCTTGACTTTCCTTGCAGACATTGAAGTCTCCTGGGGAGTGGGGGCAAGGAAATGGATCATCTGGCCTGCTTCCCCCATCCCACTCCTAAGCTGATTGTAATGCTGTGGAGATAGAGCTCGAAAGGAAAGGGTGTTCCAGTTCTGGTTCTTAGGAAACCTCGGGGCACAAAGAAAGAGTAATTGGTAGGGACATGATTGTTCCTTTTCAGTTGGGGGTTAGAAAACAGAGTGATTAAAAGGTCTCTGAGCTTGGGAGAAAGTGTGTGTGTGTGTGTGTGTGTGTGTGTGTGTGTGTGTGTGTGTGTGTGTGTCTGTGTGTGTCTGTGTGTGTGTGGTGTGTCCCCGCATGCAGAGAACCTGAGTTTGAGAATGAGGAAAGTGTGCACGCGTTCATGAAACGGGGTAGAGAGGGTGGTGTAGGAATGTGGGGAGAGCTCAGGTTCCCTTCCCCCACTAGCATCAAAATTGCAGTAATCGCAGATTAAGTGCTGCTGACCCCAGGAGACAAGCTGCTCTGTTTCCAAGGGAACCACTGGCTCAATCAAGGCCCCTGAACGGGAGCGGGAGCCAGGATGAAGCGGTCCTTCCACCCTCCAGAGCAGCAGCCCTGCGCAGCAGAGCCCTGAACCCTGCTTCAGGCTGCTGAGGGACCCTGGGCAGGTCACTTACCTCCTGGCTGAACTTTCACTGGCAAGGATGCCAGGAGCAGCTGTGCTTCCTTGGCAGGCCCCTGGTCCTAGGAGGGGCGAGCCAGTGGCTGGAGAACATGGCTATCTCACCTGACCCCCTGCCCAGGTTTCTGAGTGAACCTGGGATAGTACCTTGGCCTCTCTGGGCATTGCTTCCCCATTTGCACAATTAAAGCATCGGACAAAGAGGAACCTGCCAGTTCGATGACTTTCTCTTAAGAAAACTCCCCTCTCCTGTTTCATCCAGACCCCCTGGCCCAAAGTGTGAGTGGAAGGGAGGACCCAGGATAGCCAGTCTGCTCGCTGATCTGCCCCTTCCAGATCGTTCCAGCTGTGCCATCTTCGTAGCAACCAATGCTTCCTCATCCTTAGGGGACGAGGAAGGAGTCCAAGGGGCCAACCGTGTTTTTCTCAGCAGCCTCAAGCAGGAGCACAGTTGGGAGTTGAAATGTCAGGAGGGGCTCTGAGTTGAGGAAAAGGTGAGAAGGGCGCCCTCTTTCCACAGCCCTTCTGTGGGGCCACAGGAAGATCAAGCAGAGAACCTACTCCCTGTCCAGGGAACCCTGGCCCGTGGACCTGTCCAGCTTCCACAGAACCTTCCATAAGGTGGTTCAGAATCTGAGGGGCAGGTCAGAGGGGCGTGGCAGTGCTGTGAAGCGGAAAGAGCCCATGGAGTCAGGCAGGCTGGTGTCACTCTCCACCCTAACCGGTGGTGTGTGTGACTAGGGGCAGTTCTCAGCCTCAGCCTCATCTGTAAAACAATGATAATAAAGCCCCCTTAACAGGGTTGTTGTGAAGATTAGATGAGATAGATAGTAAGAGCCTAGAAGAAAACCTGGCGTGTGGCAAGCACTCACCAAATGGCATACTTCCTATTAAAAAGTGTTTTTATAGATCATTCAGGTCAATGGCTCTCAACCCTGGCTGCACATTAGAATCACTAAAAGAGCTTTTAAAAAATGCCCACGTCTGCCCCAAGGACATCCTGGGATGGGCTCCATGCTTCAATATTTAAAATATTCCCCCCGAGACTTCTGTTTCTAGCCTCAGGGAGTAATAGGAATTGAATTTACCTCTCCATCTTAAACAACTAGAAATGTGGACAAAATACAGTATATGATGGTTTTTCAGACATTGAACAATGGGTATGACAGGACCATAATTGCTTAGGGAAAGGAAACAAAGAAGGTGAGCCCTACAATTCATCAACTTACCACTCTGAGTTAAGGAAATGGAAATTGAAGTTCAGAGAGACCAAGGTAGCTAGAATTTGTGGGGCAGAGTACTCAGGAGGTGAGAACTGCAAAGAGGGCTCCTGGGCATTGCAAGGGGTCCTCAGGTCTTTGGCTAAGAACTCATCTGAGCACGTGTGAAAGAAAGTTATCAGGAAAGGAACCACTAGAATACAATAGACAAGATAATTTCCAGAGCTGAGACAGGGCTGAGAATTGTTCTTGTTCACCCCAGCCAGAGTGGGAAAACCTTGTGATACAGAAGACATCAGCTAGAGTCCCCAGAAAGGTATTACCTTAGTTGTAGGGCTAAATTAGCCCTGGAATAAAGGGTGGTCTGGAGTCACCCTAAAAACAGATAAAATAACCCTTGAGAGGATCCAACTATTTTCAGGTAACTTACTTGTGTTCCAGAATATAATTTGGGAATATTTATGGGAATACATAAAAACCCAGCACCCAGCAAGGTTCAATTCACAATGTCTGGCATCCAACCAGAAGTTACAAGGTGCATTAGTTTTCTATTGCCATCTTACCACAAGCTTAGTGGCTTCAAGCAGCACCCATTTAATTTCTCACACTTTTTGCAGATCAGAAGTCTGGGCACAGCATAGCTCAGCTAGGTGCTCTGCTGAAGGTCTCACAAGGCTGCAATAAAAAAGTTAGTTTGCTTAGTTCTCCTCTGGATCTTGGGAATGTCTTTCCAGCTTAACCTTAGTTCCTGCGGTTGTAGGACTGAGGTCCATGTTTCCATGTCAGCTGGGGATTGCTCTCAGCTCTTTGAGGCTTCCCACATTTCTTCTTCTTATCGCTCTGTCTTCAAACCAGCAACAGTGCATCAAGTTCTACTTGCTCCAAATCTCCCTGACTTCCTCTTCTGCTTCTGCTTTTAAGGACTCAGTGTGATTATGTTGAGCTCACAAAGATAATCCAATATAATCTCCCTATTTTAAGGTTAAATGATTAGTAAACCTAATTATATCTTCAAAGCACCTTTCCCCATGCAAGTTAATATATCCACAGCTCCCTGGATTAGAGCACAGAATCTTCTTTGGGGCCATAATTCTGCCAGGTATGCAATAAATCAGGAAAATAGGACCTATTCCAGGTAAAAAAAAAAAAAAATCAAACATTGGAAATAGACCATAAATGAGAGCACAAATTAGTGGAAGAAGATATTAAAACAGCAATTGTGAATATGCTCCATATGTTTAAGTAGAGGAAAGTATGACCATGATAGAGAGCTAGAAGATATGTATATATATATAAACCACCCAAAAGGAACTTTTAGAAATGAAAATTTGATATCTGAAATTCCACTGTATTTTTTTCCACTGCATTTTTAATATCTGAAAATTCACTGGATGTGAGTAACCACAGAGTAGATGCTGCTAAAGAAAAGAGTGAACTTGAAGACATAGCAATAAAAATGAAGCACATAGAAAGGGAGGGAAAAAAAAAACAGAAAGAATATAAAAGCTGTGGAACATTTTCAACCAATCTGAGCCACCAGAAAACACAGATTTTTTTGAACAAACAATGTCCAGAAATTTTCCAAATTTGATGAATACTATAAACCCCCAGATTCATGAAGCTTAAGATTTGAACCCAAGTTCAAATCTGCTATAAATATTTATATATAAGTCTGTACATATGTAGGCAATGTCTTGGGTAAATAATAATAGGATGGCTGGATTATATTTTCCCCAAGTCTGCACCTTGTATATCTACCCTCTTGAAAGTATTTTTAAAAGAACAACAATTTTATTTTGTCAAAGAACAACCATTAAAATTTTTTTTTAACATTTATTTATTTTTGAGAGAGAGACAGAGCATGAGCATGGGAGGGACAGAGAGAGGGGGAGACACAGAACCTGAAGCAGGCTCCAGGCTCTGAGCTGTCAGCACAGAGCCCGACACAGGGCTCAAACCCACAAACTGCAAGATCATGACCTGAGCTGAAGTCAAGTGCTCAACCGACTGAGACACCCAGGCACCCCAAAAAACAACCATTTTAAATTTTAGTGAAATCCATTTTATCAATTTGTTCTTTTATGGGTCATGCTTTTGGTGTCATGTCTAGCAAATCTTTGCCTAACTAAAGTGTATGTTTAATTGTCAAAAATCTGCCAAAGTCTTTTCCAAATGGTTGTACATTTTACATTACCACCAACAATGTATGAAAGTTCTACTTTTTCCACATCCTCATCAACAATTGGCATACTCGGTCTTAAAGTTTGGCTGTTGTAATAGGTATGCAGTGGTACTTAGTTGTAGTTTTAATGTGCATTTGCCTAATGACAAATAATATTGAACATTTCTTTGCTTATCTGCTATTCATACATTTTCTTTATTGAAATAGCTGTTTCACAAATATTCTCTCCAAACTATACATTATATTGTTTGTTTTCATATTACTGAGTTTCCAGATCTCTTTATTCTGGATACAAGTCTTTTATTAGATAGATGCTTTGGAAAGGTTTTCTCTATGCCTGTGTCTTGTCTATTCATTCTCTTAAGAGTATTTTTTGAAGAACAGACATTTTTAGTTTTATCAATTAAAATTTATCAATTTGGGGGCGCTTAGGTGGCTCAGTTTGTTGAACACTCGACTTTGGCTCAGGTCATGATCTCACAGTTTGTGAGTTCGAGCCCTGTGTCGGGCCCTGTGCTGACAGCTCGGGGCCTGGAGCCTGCTTTGGATTCTGTGTCTCCCTCTCTCTCTGCCCCTTCCCAGCTCACACGCTTTGTCAAAAAAATAATAATAGATGTTAAAAAATTATCAATTTGTTCTTTTATGGATCATGCTTTAAGTATTATGTCTAGCAAATCTCTGCTTAAGGTAACAAAGATTTTCTTCTAAGTTTTCTTCTAGAAGTTCTATAGTTTTAGGTTTTACATTTAGGTCTATGATTCATTTTCACTTAACTTTGGTATTTGACATTTGTATGTGATACAATATGGTTCAAAGTCGGTTTTTAATTTTGCATATGAATATCCATTGTTCCAGTCCCATTTGTTGAAAAGAATATCCTTTCTCTACTACATTGTCTTTTTGCCTTAGTAAAGAATCAGTTATCCGTATGTGTGGGTCTACTTCTGGACTCTGTTCTATTGAAATAGGTTCTGACTTTAAGCCAGTTTCATAGTGTTTTGATTACTGTAGCTTTACAATAAATCTTGAAATCAGATAGTTTCAGCTCTCCAACTTTGTTTTTTTTTTTTTTTACAATTTCTTGCCCTTGTGAGATCCTTTACATTTCCATTTAAAATTTAGAATCAAATTGTAGATGTATACAAAAAAACCTGATGGGATCTTGATTGGAATTTCAGGCAACAAACAGAACAATTGTGAGAGAATTAGTGTCTTCATGAGACAAGTCTTCTGATTCATAAACATGGTATGCCTCTCTGTTTTTTAGTTCTCTAATGTCTCTGAGCAATATGTCATAGTTTCTAGTGTACAGAACTGTAATATATTATTAAATCTATTTCAAAGTATTTAATATTTTCTTGCTATTGTAAATGGCATTTAAAAACATGAATTTACCCCTCTCCCTCAGTGGTTTTGTGTGTGTGTGTGTGTGTGTGTGTGTGTGTGAACTGTGCTATCTTTATTTTATGCCTTTTTCCTTTTTACACAGAGAAATAAAGGTCTAGAAATAAAAATTAAGTAAAATGAAAATAAAACTTTGAATTTCAAATTTTTCATTCCTAGTATACAGAAATACAATAAAATTTTATATCCTGTTACCATGTCACTTATCAATACTGGTAGCCTTTTTTTTTTTTTTTAATCCTTTAGGGTTTTCTACTTAGACATAATCACATCATCTATGAAGAACTTAGTTTAAATTTTTCCTTTCTAATTGTTATGCCTTTCCCCCTCTTGCCTGCTTGCACTGGCTAGGACCTTCATTGCCATGTTCAATAGAAGTGGCAAGAGTTAGAGCTTCTGGGTGTCTCAGTCAGTTAAGTGTTCAACTTCAACTCAGGACATGATCTCATGGTTTGTGAGTTCAAGCCCCGCATCCAGCTCTGTGCTGACAGCTCAGAGCCTGGAGCCTGCTTCTGATTCTGTGTCTCCCTATCTCTGCTCCTCCCCTGTTCATGCTCGCGCGCTCTCTCTCTCTCTCTCTCTCTCTCAAAAATAAATAAACATTAAAAAAATGTGTTTTAAAGAAGTGGCAAGAGTAAAAGTTCTTGCCTTGTTTCCAATATTAGGGGAGAAACATTCAGTCTTTCACCATTAAATGTAATATTAGCTTTCAGTTTTTTGTAGATGCCTTTTCAGGTTGAGGAAGTTCCCGTTTATCCTAGTTTGCTAAGAGTTTTCTTTTTTAAATCGTGAATGAATATTCAATTTTCTAAAATGCCTTTTCTATATCTATTAAGATGATTAGATAATTTTTCCTTTTTAGTCTAGTAAGCTGGTGAAATACATTGATTTTTTGAGTATATAAGAACCTTATATATTTTGGGATAAACTCCACTAGTCTTGGTGGATTACCTCTCTCATGTATTGCTAGATTCATTTCAGCAATATTTTATTAAGGTATTTTGATTTTTATTGATGTGGGGTATTGGACTATAGGTTTCCTTTTTTTTATAATGTTTTTGATTTTGGCATCAGGGTAATGCTTGCCTCATAAAAGGAATTGAGAAGTGTTCCCTCCTCTATTTTCTGGAAGAGTTTTTGTAGAATTGATATTATTTTGCCCATAAATGCCTTGTGGAATTTACCAGTGAAGCCATCTGGGCCTGCAATTATCTTTATGGGAAGAAGTCAATTTCTTTCATAGACATAAGGTGATTCAGGATATCAGTTTCTTCTTGAGTAAGCTTTGGTGGTTTGTGTCTTCTCAGTTGTTGAATTTATTGGCATGCAGTTGTTAAAAATAACATTCCTTTATTATCCTTTTCGTGTCTTATAATTTGTAGTGATATCACCTCTTCGATTACTGATATTGGTCATTTGTGTATTATCTCTTTTTTTTTTCAATTAGTCTTGCTAGAATCTAGCAATTTCATTGATCCAAAAGAACGAATTTGTTTTCATCAAATTTTTCTATCCTTTTTCTGTCTCATTAATTTACACTTTTATATTTACTATTTTCTGCCTACTTTAGGGTTCACCTGTTCTTCTTTTTCTAGTTTTTCATGCAAGGTCATGACCTGAGCAGAAGTTGAATTTATTAATTTGAGAACTTTATCCTTTTTCAATGTGAGTATTTATTGTTATAAACTTCACAAGTACTGCTTTAGCAGCATTCCACAAATTCTAATATTATACTATCAAATACTGTCAAAAGGCTGTCATGTCAAAAATGCTGTTCCCCCGCCTTTTTCAGTTAGACTTTATTTTTACAGAAAAATTGAGAAGATAGTATAGAGAGGGTTTTTTTTTTCCTTTGAAGCTTTCTTTGATATTAAAATAGCCACTCCAGCTTTCTGTTGTTTAATGTTAGAATGTGATATCTTTTTCTATCCTTTAACTTTTGAAATAATTTTTTAAATGTTTATTAATTTTTGATAGAGCAAGGAAGGGGCAGAGTGAGAAGGGGACACAGAATCCAAAGCAGGTTCCGCAAGGCGCTATGAGCAGAGAGCTAGATGCAGGGCTCAAACTCACCAACCTTAAGATCATGACCTGAGCTGAAGTCAGACACTTAATGGGCTGAGCCACCCAAGTGGTCCATCTAACCTTTTACTTTTAACCTAATTATCTCTTTATAGTTAAGGTGCTTTTCTTATAGCCAGCATATAACTGAGTTTTGCTTTTTTATTCAATCTGATGATTTCTGCCTTTCATTGAGGGTATTTAGACCATTTTGCATGACTATAAATATCTTCATTTTGTTTTCATTTTTAAAAGATATTGTCACTGGGCACAGAATTCTAAGTTGACATTTTCCCCCAGCAGATTTGAAAGTCGTATTCCAGTGTGTTTTTGCTTTTGGTATTCTCGCAAGAAATCTACAATATTATCTTTGCCTTTTTTCCTCTGTATGTAAAGTGTCTTTTTCCCTCTGCCCATTTTTAAGATGTTCTCTTTGTCATCAGATTTTTAAAAATGTTTATCTGTGTGTGTGCGTGTGTGTGTGTGTGTGAGAGAGACAGAGACAGAGAGAGAGAGAGAGAGAGAGAGAGAAAGAAACACAGAATCCAAAGCAGGCTCCAGGCTCTGAGCTGCCAGCACAGAGCCCGACGCGGGGCTTGAACCCACGAACCATGAGATCATGACCCGAGCTGAAGATGGACACCTAACTGACTGAGCCACCCAGATACCCCTCTTTATCATCAGTTTTGAGCAATTTGATTAATATATGCCTTGTTTTCATATTCTTTATGTTTCTGTGCTTGGAATTCATTTAGTATCTTGGATTTGTGGCTCAATATTTTTCATCAAATTTGAAAATTTTTGGCTATTATATCTTCAAATATTTTTTCTATTCTCTCCACCCCATTTTATCCTCTCCTTTGGGGTTTCCAATTACTTTAAAAAAATTTTTTTTAGTGTTTATTTATTTTTGAGAGAGAGAGACACACAGAGTATAAGCCAGGGAGGGGCAGACAGAGAGGGAGACACAGAATCTGAAGCAGGCTCCAGGCTCTGAGCCGTCAGCAGAGAGCCTGACGTGGGGCTCAAATCACTGACTGCAAGATCATGATCTGAGCAGAAGTCAGACGCCTAACCGACTGAGCCACCCAGGTGCCCGTGGGGTTTCCAATTACTCATATATTAAGCTGCTTGAGGTCCCACAGTCAATGACACTCTTGCCATTTTTTATAGTTTTCATTTTGAATAATTTCTATTGCTATGCCTTCAAATTCACCAATATTTTCTTCTACTGGGCCTAATTTATCATTGATTTCATCTCATCTAGTTTTGATTAATTTCATCTTGTTTTCAATTCTAGATGTTCAATTTTTTAAAAAACTATCATGTATAAGGGGCGCCTGGGTGGCGCAGTCGGTTAAGCGTCCGACTTCAGCCAGGTCACGATCTCGCGGTCCGTGAGTTCGAGCCCCGCATCGGGCTCTGGGCTGATGGCTCGGAGCCTGGAGCCTGTTTCTGATTCTGTGTCTCCCTCTCTCTCTGACCCTCCCCCGTTCATGCTCTGTCTCTCTCTGTCCCAAAAATAAACGTTGAAAAAAAAAAAAAAACTATCATGTATGTACTTAACTTTTTGAACATATGGGATATAGTTATAATAGCTGTTTTAATGTCCTTGTCTGCTAATCCTAACATCTGTTGTCAGTTCTGGATCTCTTTCAGTTAATTGATGACTCCCCTCAATATGGATTGTGTTTTCCTCCTTTTTTATGTGCCTAGTAATCTTTGATTGGATCCTAGACATTATGAATTTTACCTTGTTAAGTCCTGGATATTTTTATATTCCTATATTGTGTTTTCTTTTTTTCCCTCTGGGTTGATGCAGCTAAATTACTTGGAAAGCGTTTGATCCTTTTGAATCTTTTATGGTTTGTTAAGGAGATCTAGAGCAGCATTTAGACTAGAGCTAATTATTTCCTATTATTCAGGAAGTACTTCCTGAGTATTCTACTCAACAACTCATGAATTATTAGTTTTTCCAGTCTGGCACATGGGAAGAGACACCATCTCTGGTTCTGTGTGAGCTTTGGGTACTGTTCTCTAATCTTTTCATATCGTTTTCCCCTCCAGACTTGAGTGGTTTCCTCACATATGCACTGATCCGGGCTCTACTGAATATGTAATGCACTCCCTCCGTAGCTCTCCAACATTTTTCTCTTTGCTACTCGGGCTTGAGAATTCTATCTGCCTTCATCTCACTGGATGCTTAGTTTTGTCTCCTCCAATCAAGAAGTCCACTAGGCTCCACCTGAATTCTCCCTTCCTGTGCCAAGGCCTGAAAACTCTTTCAAGGCAATAAGACAAGGCAATTGTAGGGCTGGCTGGGTTCGTTTCCTATTTCTCAGAGATCCTTCTCATTTATTGCTTGATGTCTAGTGTCTTTAAAAGTGTTCCTCTTCATCATAAAAACCATAAACACCCATTCATTTAAGTGATCGCTACCCCCACCTCTCAACTCCTGGTGACCACTAATACACTTTCTGTCTCTGTGGATTTCTCAATTCTAGATATATCATATAAAGGAATCATTCAATTATGTGACCTTTTGTGTCTGGCTTCTTTATTAGCATAATTTAAAAGGTTTTTAAAAAATATTTTTAATTCCAGTAAATTCACATACAGTGTAATGTTAGTTTCAGGTGTTTATGATAAAATATTGAAACTAGAGGGAATTGGTAGTTATACAACATTGTGCACACACGAAATGCCACTGAATTACACACTTTATAATGGTTAATTCTGTGATATGTGAATTTTACCTCAATAAAAAATAAATACATAAACCAATGCAAATAAATAAATAAATAAATAAAGTAAGTAAGTAAATGTGTTACTTCTTATATTGGGTCTGTTTTCTTTTAAAAATATTGTGTTGGGTGAGAGGGTAAATCTGGTCCCTGTTACTCTTTTCTTGGGCCTATAATTGACTATTTCAAGATAATATAATAACAATGTATTTGAGGTTTAAAGCATATGTAGCAGTAACATGGATAGTGACAATTTACAAAGGATGGGAGAGGAAAAATGGAAGTAGATATGTAAGGTTTTTACAGTATATATGAAGAGGTATGATATTACTTGAAGGTAGACTGTGATAAACATATATAATGCAAAATCTAGAGCAATAAAGAAAATATAAAACCAAAACCCTCCCCAATCTAATAAAAGAAAATGGAAACAATAAAGAACCATAAGGTAAATGAGAAAAAAATAGCAGGATGATAAGTTTAAATCAGTAATATAAATAATTACATTGAGTATAAAATGATCTAAACATTCCAATTAAAAGGCAGAATTTTTAAGATAGGGTAAAAAAGCAAAACAGAACAATATGTCATGTATAAAATGCCTATTTAATATATGAAGACACAGATAGGTTAGAAGTAAAAAGATGAACAAATATATACAAGGCAAACAATCCAATGAGATCTAGAAAGATTAAATCAGAAAGAGTAAATTTCAGAACTTGGAATATTACCAGGGATAAAGAGTGACATTTCATCATGATAAAGAGGTCAATTAATCAAAAGGGCATTATAATCCTAAATATATTTGCACTGAGCATAGAGGTTCAAAATGTATGAAACAACTTATAGAACTAAAAAAGGAAGTAGACAAATCTACAGTTATAGTTGGAAATTTCACATTCCTCTCTCAGTAATTGACAGAACAAGTACACAAAAAAAGTCAGGAAGAATAGAGAAGAAGTTAACAACACTATCAATCAACTTGACCTAATTGACATTTATGGAACACTCCACTCAACAGCAGCAGGATGTACATTCTTTTCAAGTGCTCATGGAACGCTTATCAAGAAGCAGCATATTCTGGATCATAAAACAGAATCAAGAAGATTGGACTCAAACAGAACATGCTCTCTGAACACAACAGAAATTAATTTGGAACCAACAACAGAAGGATATCTGGAAAAGCCCCCAATATTTGGTAATTAAAGAACACATCCTTAAATAAATAGTGGACCGTACAAGCAATCACAAGGAAAACCAGAAGATATTTTACATTGGTCAAAAATGAAAACAAAACATTTTCAAATGTGTGGGGCGCATCTCAAGCAGTGCTTAGAGGGAAATTTATAGCATTAGATGATTGTACTGGAAAAAGAAGAAAGGTCTTAAAGCAATATAATAAGTTTTACTTCAAGAAGCTAGAAAAGAGAAAATTAAAAGTAACCAAGAGAAAATAAATAATAATAGGAGAAATTTTTAGAAAGAGGGTTGGGGTGTGGGTGGCTCAGTCGGTTGAGTGTCCCAGTTCAGCTCAGGTCATGATTTTGTGGTTCATGAGTTCGAGATGCACATTGGGCTCACTGCTATTTGTCAGCACAGAGCCCACTTCTGATCCTCTGTCCCCCTCTTTCTGCCCCTGCCCTGCTTGTGATTTCTCAAAAAATAAACTTTTTTTTTAAGTAGAAAGAGAGTTAAGTGGGAGAGAAACTGAGAAAGAGTTCAAAAGCTGGTTCCTTAAAAATATCAATAAAATTGACAAATACTAATCAGGGGAAAAAGAGGGGAGGGGTTAAAAGAAGAAACAAATTATCAAAATACAGAATAAAAGAGAGGCCATCGTAGATGCTATAGATATTGAAAGGATAATATAAAAGAATACTGTAAACCAATTCTGGCCAATAAATTTGACAACTTAGATGAAGTAGACAAAATATTTGAAATTCACAAACCACCAAAGCTCAGTCTAGAAGAAATACAAATTCTGAATAGCCTTTTACTTATTTTTTAAATTGAAATATAATTCATACAGCATAAAATTTCATCTAACACAAAATTCACTATCCTAAAGTGTGTAATACAGTGGTTATTAGCATAATCAGAAGGTTGTACCATCATCACCTCTAATTCCAGAACATTTCATCACCCTAAAGAGAAACCCTGTGCCCACTGATAATCACCCCTCATTTCCTTCTTCCTCTAACCTCTGACACTACTAATCTTTTCATCCATAAGGAGTTGCCTATTCTGAACACTCCATATAAATGGAATCAGAGAATATATAACCTTTTGCATTTGGCTTTTTTTCACTTAGCCTAAATTTTCAAGATTCATTCAAGTTTTTCCTTGTATCAGTACTTCATTCCTTTTTACGGCTAAAAAACATTCCATTATATAGACAGACCACATTTTGTTAATGGACTTTTAGGCTGTTTTCACTTTTGACCATTGTGAATAATGTCTCTATGAAGGTTTCTTTACAAGATTTTGTGTGAATGTGTGTTTCCATGACTCTTGGCTATACACCTAGAAGTGGAATTCAGAAGGCAACCCACTTTTACCTTTTTTGAGGAGCCGCCAAATGATTTCTACAGTGGCTGTACTATTTTACATTCCCACCAGCAGTGTATAAGAATTCTGATTTCTCTACATCTTTACCAAGACTTGTTTTCTCTCTCTTTTCAAATAGTCACCCTAGTGGGTATAGTGTGGTATCTCATTGTGGTTTAGATTTGTATTCCCCTAATGACTAATGATGTTGAAGAACCTTTCACACTCTTATTGACCATTTGTATATTTTTTGGAGTAACATCTATTCAAATCCTTTGCCTATTTTAACGATTGAATTGTCATTTTATCATTGAATTGTAGTAGTTTTTTATATATTCTGAATTGTAGGCCCTTGTCAGATATATAATTACAAATACTTCCTTTCCATTCTATGGATTGTTTTTTCACTTTCTTGATAGTATTTTTTGATGCACAAAAGCTTCTCATTTTGATGAAATCCAATTTATCTATTTTTTTCTTTAGTTGTTTATGCTTTGGGTATCATGTCTAAGAAACTATTGCCTAATCTAAGGGGAAGAAAATTCACACCTATGTTTCCTTCAAAAAATCTTACAGTTTTGGGGTGCTTGGGTGGCTCAGTTGGTTGAGTGTCCGACTTTGGCTCAGGTCATGATCTCACGGTTCATGGGTTTGGGCCCTGCATCGGGCTCTGTGCTGACAGCTTGGAGCCTGGAGCCTGCTTCAGATTCTGTGTCTACCTCTCTCTGTGCCCCTCTGCCACTTGTACTCTGTCTCTGTCTCTGTCCCTCTCTCTCTCTCTCTCCAGAATAAAACATTAAAAAAAAAAAGTCTTACAATTTTAGCTCTCACATTTAGGTCTCTGGGCAATTTTGGATTAATTTTTGTGTATGGCAGGAGATGGGGTCTATTCATTATTTTGCAAGTGGATATCCAGGTGTCCCAGCACCATTTAGAAAGATTGTTCTTCTTCCACTGAGTGATATTCATACCCTTGTTGGAAATCAACTGGCCATACACATAGAGGCTTCTTTCTGAACTCTTAATTATATCCCACTGATCGGTTGTCTATCCTTATGCCAGTACCACACTGTCTTGATTACCGTAGCTTCATAGTAATTTTTGAAATTAGAAAGTGTTAGTCCTCTAACTTCATTCCTTTTTATCACCTTTTGGTTATTTTGGGTTTCTTACATTTCCATATGAATTTAGGATAAGCTTGTCTATTTCTGCAAAAAAAAAAAAAAGCAGTTTGAATTTTGATAGAAATTACATTGAATCTGTAGATCGATTTGGAGAGTATTGCCATCCTATAGCAAGTCTTCTGATTCATGAACATAGGATGTCTTTCCATTTATTTAGGTCTTCTTTAATTTCTTTCAATATTGATTTTTCATTTTTGGTGTGCAAGTAGGTATTGCATTTCTTTGGCTAAGTTTAGTCTTAAGTGTTCTTTTCGATACTATGATACATGGAATTGTTTTCATAATTTCATTTTCTGACGATTATTTCCTGAAATAGAGAAATATAATTGACTTGTGTGTATGGGTCTGGTGTCCTTCATCTTTGCTAAAGTCATTAATTAATTCTAATTAATGTGTGTGTATGTGTGTGTCTATTCTTTAGTGTTTTCTATCTACAAGATCACGTTGCCTGTAAATAGAGATAGTTTTACATTTTCCTTTCCCGTCTGGATGTCTTTTGTTTCTTTATATGGCCTAATCCCCCAGGCTAGAACCTTCAGCACAATGGTGAAGAAGTGGTAACTGTGGACATCCTTGTCTTGTTCCTGATTTTAGAGCCCACATCTATTTAAAAAAAATTTTTTTTAATGTTTATTTTTGAGTGAGAGAGAGACAGAGCATGAGTTAGGGGGGGCGGAGAGAGAGAGACACAGAATCTGAAGCAGGCTCTAGGCTTTCAGCTGTCAGCACAGACTCAAACTCATGAACTGGGAGATCATGACCTGAGATATGGCTTAACCGACTGAGCCACCCAGGAGTCCCATAGAGCCCACATCTATTTTTAGAAGTTGATTCCATAGTTAGAAACATTCCCATAAGGAAAATTTCAGGCCTCAGATAACTTCATTGATTAGTGATATCAAACATTTAAGGATGAAATAATACCAGTTGTACAGAAAATCTTCCATAAAATGGAAGAGGAGGGAACACTTCCCAATTCATTTTATGAGGTAAGCACTACCCTGATATCAAAACCAAAGACATTACAAGAAAGGAAAGCAATAGTCCAACATCCCATATCAACAAAAAGCAAAATACATTAACAAAATATTAGCGAACTGAATCTACAATATTTGAAAAAGTTGATGCATCATAACTAAGTACGGTTTATCTCAAGAATGCAAAGTTGTTTTAACATTCAAAAGTCAATGTAATTTCACCACCTTAATAGAGTAAAACGGGGCGCCTGGGTGGCGCAGTCGGTTAAGCGTCCGACTTCAGCCAGGTCACGATCTCGCGGTCCGTGAGTTCGAGCCCCGCGTCAGGCTCTGGGCTGATGGCTCAGAGCCTGGAGCCTGTTTCCGATTCTGTGTCTCCCTCTCTCTCTGCCCCTCCCCCGTTCATGCTCTGTCTCTCTCTGTCCCAAAAATAAATAAACATTGAAAAAAAAATTAAAAAAAAATAGAGTAAAACAACAACAGCATATGATTAGCTTAATAGATACAGAAAAAAAAAACATGTGAGAAAATTGAACTTTCATTCATGATTTAAAAATGAAACAAAGCAAACTCAGCACACTATGAATTGAAGAGGACTTCCACACCCGAGAAAGGGCATCTATGAAAAATTAACACTTAACATGACTCTTAATGATGAGAGACTGAATGGTTATCCCTAGTATTGGAAACAAGGCAAGAATTTCCATTCGCATCATTTCTGTGACACAATGTAATAGAGGTCCTAGCTAGTGCAAACACACAAGAAAAAGAAATTAAAAGTCTTATATATCAGAAAGAAATAGTTAAAACTATATATTTTTTGCAGATAATATGACCATTTGTTTATGTAGAAAATCCTAAAGTTTCAATTTAAAAAGCTACTAGAATTGATTAGTGAGGTTAGCATGGTAACAAGATTCAAGGTTAATATTTTATTTTTTTTTTCAACGTTTATTTATTTTTGGGACAGAGAGAGACAGAGCATGAACGGGGGAGGGGCAGAGAGAGAAGAAGACACAGAATCGGAAACAGGCTCCAGGCTCTGAGCCATCAGCCCAGAGCCTGACGCGGGGCTCGAACTCACGGACCCCTAGATCGTGACCTGGCTGAAGTCGGACGCTTAACCGACTGCGCCACCCAGGCGCCCCTCAAGGTTAATATTTTAAATGTTAATTGTATTTCTGTATACTAAAAGTGAATAGATTAAAATTCAAATATTAAAATATCATTTGTAATAGCACTAAAACTATCAAATACTTTGGAGTAGATTTAACAAAATATGTGCTCTTTCTGTACACTAAAAACTTGTTAAAATACTGCTCAGAGAAATTAAAAATGATCTAAACAAAGGGAAAGACATTCTATGCTCATGAATCAGAAGACTCAATAGTGCTAAAAGATTCAGTGCATTCGCTATCAAAATCCCAGATGGATATTTGGGAAAAGTGACATTCTATTCTAAAATTCATATGGAAATACAAAGGGTCCGGAATAGCCAAAACAATTTTGAAAAACAAAACAAACTTGGAGATCTTCTGTACAGATTACTTGGAAATATTGCTATACTAGATTTCAAAGCCTGCTACCAGATTACATTAATCAAGACAGTCTTGCATTGGGATAACTGTAGGTTATTTAGCTCAATGCAACAGAATAGAGTCCAAAAATAGACCCAAACATATATGATCAATTAATTTTTGATGAATATGCTAGGGTAATCCAATGAGGAAAGAATAATCTTCTCAACAAATGATACTGGAGCAACTGGATGTTCCTGAGCAAAAAAAAAAAATGAATCTCAATCTATATTACACACCACCCAAAAGAAGTCACTCAAGGTGGATCATAGACCTGAAGATGTGTGCTCTGAAGCTCTAAACTTTTATGATAACACATGGGAGAAAAATCACTATGACCTTGGCTTTATTAGAAATTTAAATCTCTGATTAAAAAGCACCACACACCATAAAAGTTGATAATGTGGATTTATTCCAAGTTAAAAAAAAAACAAAAAAACCTTTGCTCTTCAAAATTTAATGATAAGAAGATAAAAAGTCATGCTATAGACTGGGAGAAAAATATAAAGGACCTGTATCCAGAATTTGTAACAAACTCTTACAATCTCATAATAGAACAATTCAATAACACATGGGTGAAAGATTTGAATAGACTCTTCAGCAAAGATTAAAAAAATGGAAAACACACACACACAAAGGTGCTCAGCATCATTAGTCATCAGGGAAATACAACTTAACCTGTAGTGAGATACATTTACACACTGGCTAGAATGGCTACAATGATACAGTCTAGCAATATCCAATGTTGACAAGAATGTGGAACATCTGGAACTCTCATTCACTGCCGGTGGAAATGTGAGATGGTGCAGCTACTTTGGAGAAACAGGTTGGCAGCTACTTGTAAGCTAAACACATAGCAACCCCGCTCGGAGTTATTTACCCAAGAGAAAGGAAAACATGTTCACACAAGGAATTTACTTGAATGTTCCTAACAGTTTTGCTCATGATAGCCAAATGGAAACAACAACCCAGGGGTCCATCAACTGATAAATGGATAAACAAGTTATGGTATATCCATACAATGAAATACTAGTCAGCAATAGAAAGGACTCAACTATTTGCGCCACAACGTGGATAAATCTCAACTACATTCTGCCAGGTTAAAGAAACCAGACATGGGGCGCCTGGGTGGCGCAGTCGGTTGAGCGTCCGACTTCAGCCAGGTCACGATCTCGCGGTCCGTGAGTTCGAGCCCCGCGTCAGGCTCTGGGCTGATGATGGCTCAGAGCCTGGAGCCTGTTTCCGATTCTGTGTCTCCCTCTCTCTCTGCCCCTCCCCCGTTCATGCTCTGTCTCTCTCTGTCCCAAAAATAAATAAATAAAAAACGTTGAAAAAAAAATTAAAAAAAAAAAAAGAAACCAGACATAAAAGAGTATACTTTGTATGATTCCACTGATAGGAAATGTCAGAAAAGTTGAAACTTTAATGTCAGAAAGCTGACCAGCGGTTATCAGGGACCAGGGTTGGAGATGGGTGTTTGATTATAGGAGATTATAAGGGAGTTTTTTCTGAGGATGGGAATGTTATATGTTGATTGTAGTCATAGCTTTATGACTATATATATTTGTCGAGACCCCTCAAATTGTACACTTACAATTGGTGAGTCTTAGTATATGTGAATCATATCTCACTGAACAAATCAGGTCCCCAGGTAACTCTAATATACAGCCAGGGTGGAGGCCACTGACTCAAATTTGCCACCTTATTTTATTGATGAAGAAACACCAAGGCCCAGGGAGAGAAAGCAATGAGAGACACCGAGTCAATGTCTATGCAGTGAGTGGGTGGGTGAGTGGATGAATGAATTGACGAATAACACGACTGAGTGAAGTTATGGCAGATCAAACCCTAGAAATCATGTCTTCTTGCACCCAGGTCTTTCCCCCTGCATCAGGATTAAGGACAATTTGAGAATTCGCTGTTAATGGTGACCAGGAAACTACAGGGCTCAGAGCAGCCTCAGAGACAACCTGTGAGGCTTGTCAACAAGGTGGGTGGAGATCGGGAATAATGGCCTCGGGTCTGGTGGGCTTGATTACCTCTGACCAAGCTTCAGGTCCCAAGGCAGAATATATTTGAGATGGGGTAGATGGACTAGGATTGGTAGTTTGGGGTAGAGCCTGGCTACTTAGAGTGGGGTCCAAGGAGCGGCATCAGAATTACTTAGAAGCTTCTTGGAAATGTCAGTCTCAGGGCCCATCCTAGACCACTGGATTAGAGTCTGCTTTTTAAAGTTTGAGAAGTGGGGCGCCTGGGTGGCACAGTCGGTTGAGCGTCCGACTTCAGCCAGGTCACGATCTCGCGGTCCGTGAGTTCCAGCCCCGCGTCGGGCTCTGGGCTGAGGGCTCGGAGCCTGGAGCCTGTTTCCGATTCTGTGTCTCCCTCTCTCTCTGCCCCTCCCCCGTTCATGCTCTGTCTCTCTCTGTCCCAAAAATAAATAAAAAACGTTAAAAAAAAAATAAAAGAAAATAAAAAAAAAATAAAGTTTGAGAAGTACTCCAGAAGAGGACTTTGGAAAATTTGGGGAGCTGGGGGAGAGGACAGGCCCAGAGATCACGTTTGGTTTTTCTACAGAAGCAGTGAACAATACAGAGAAGAATGCTGGCCAGGACAGGGGCAGGAGTCAAGAACCAGTCACCGTGGGCAGGTCACTTTTCTTTCCTGAGCTTTAGTGTTCTGGTCTATAGAATGGGCATATGGAGAATTCCTGCCCAGCATACCTGTCAGATGGAGAAAAGGAAAAGGAAGTGTGCAATCACCTTGGAAGCTGTTGGCTGCTGCCATACCTGCTGCCACAGCCCGCTCTGTCCCCCCCTCCCTGTGCTGCATGACGTGTTGGTTTCCATTCCTAGCACACCCTGACCTCCTAGCTCCCAGCTCAGGCCCAACCCCACAGTGGGTGCTCAGTAAATTCCCATGGCCTGATGGCAGTTTTATGGCCATCTGGTGCCCCTTTCACATTGCTCTCCTTACTGGTTTCTGAAGGTAGATGAGAACAAGCCAGAAGATCCATCTCAGGTATGTTAAGTGGAGAGGAAGAGTTGCAAACAAGGATAGTTAATGGGAAGTCTGCTCAGGAGTGCATGTTCTTGGGGCTTGCCTTATACCTCTGGCCTCAGGGGCCTCTGAACCTTCTGAGACTTCCAATAGTTGGCTCCTGGGACAGCTGACTATTTTAACAGGAGCCTGTCCTACTCGTACATGGTGGTTACCAGGGACAGGTGGGTACTTTCAACTCCAGCTTCCCCCCAGGAGGAGGACTCAGGTCTAAGGCAGGATTGCAGCAGACTGGGCTCTTGCAGCCTGAATGCTGGCAGGCCCCTACCTGGTGCTGGCAGCCGGATCTCATTCCTGCTGAAGAATGGCCAGTCCAAGAGCATACGGCCCACAACGTGTTTAATCCTTGGCCCCTGTGGCTCTGCCACATGCCATGTGATTCCCCTGGCACACACAGTCACCGCCTGCATTCATTCTCCTCCCTCAATATACCAATGTTATCCCTTTGGAACATGTCGTTAATCCCTCCCGCCTATATTATCTCTCTTCTGGCATGCCTTCCTACCTCCACAGCATCAAATGAACTCGCCTTGCATTCACTGCAACCCTCTGGCATTAACTGCTATTTCTGGAGTGCCTGGGGACACCACTGGCATGAACTGGCACTCATCCTGGCACAGGAAAGGCCTCTCTGGCCATGGGCATGCTCACTCAGTATGCACTGAATAAGGGCTAACGCATCTTTTCTGGTTCTCATTCTATGTGTGAACTAGGAGGCATTTCCCCCGCCTTTTTCAAGGTCCTACAAGAGCAATTGGGATTAATTTCATCTCTAACTGTACTGTTCTTAGCAGCAGTGGTGTCTACATTGCTCTAACACAGCCAAAACAGACCTTTTGATCCTGTTCCCCTCTCAGTAAGTGGCACTGTTCTCTACTCACCTACTTGCATAAGCCAGAAACTCCAGTACAATCCTGGATCCTTCCCTTTCCTTCATTCCCCATATCCAGACCTGCTGGTACCCCAATGACCTCCATGTTTCTAAATCCAGTGATCACTTTGCCATACACGTCTATATTAGCTTCCTGTGGCTGCTATAACAAAGCCAAGTTGGTGGCTGAAAACAATAGAAATGTATCCTCTCTCAGCTCACTGGACCAAAAATCAAGATGTCAGCAGGGCCACATTTCCCCTGGAGGCTCTAGGGGAGAACTGTTTCCTTGCCTCTTCCAGCTTCTGGTGGCTGCTGGCATTCCTTGGCTTGTGGCCGCATCACCTCAGCCTCCCTAGCCACATTGCCTCCTCTTCTGTCTGTGTCAAATCTCCCTCTGCCTCCCTCTTAGGAGGATACATGCATTTAGGGCCCACCTAAATTATCTAGGATAACCACTGTATCTCAAGATCATTGATTCAATCACATCTGCAAACCCCCTCCCCCCTTTTTTTACTGTATAAGGTAACATTCACAGGTTCTAGAGATTAGAGTGGGGATATACTGGGGGAGGGCATAACTTAGCATGACACCCCAACGTACTCAGCAGTTAAGAACTGTCTTTGAAGCTATTTTTTCCCTTGGCTTCTATACATCTCCTCCTTCATTGGCCACTCCTTCTCATTTGCCTTTGTAAAACTCTACTAGTAGGATTTCTACCATCCATTCAGTTGCTCAGGCTGAAAACCCATGAGTCATTTTTCCTTCCACTTTCCCCTCACGTCCTTCCACAACCAGCCCACTCAGCCAACCTCAAAACTGTAGCCCGGCTCTTCCACCCTCACTTCTCCTCAACTCACTTCTATTTGCACAACCACCACATTTGTGGTCCAAACCACCCTTCTCCATCACCAGAAATAGACTCTGTGACCAAAGGAATGTTTCAGAAGCTCCAGATGCCTGTTGAACATCCTCTCAGCCTCTCTCTTATTCCAGCCGCGATTGCAGTGAACATTTCCAGGAAGGTTTTCACTGAAAGTGTCTTAGCTCGATTACAGGATGTGTGATCGTTGCTTACTGCACGAGGGCTTCTCTGATGCCACGGTGTGAGACACCAGCAGAGATCTTCGTGGCACAGGGCATGTGCAGCCTGGTAGCATGGCAGGGGAGAGTCAACACCCTTGGGTCAATAGGGAGCCAGGAGTTAATGTAGAAATGCTTCTCCCTGTGGATCCCCATGTGGACAATTCTGAGAGGAATTCCATATCCACTTGAGAAATTTTCGGTGAGATTAGCCCTGGCTTCACATGGTGGGGAACAACTCTGTAATGCGTAATTTTATAGGCTTTTTCTCCTTTCCTCTTTTACTCTTCCTGGTCCTTTGTCCTTGGTACCTGGGATCATTTTCCAAAAAAAAAAAAAATTGCTTTCCCATAAGTCTTTACTTCAGGTTCTGCATTTGAGGGGAACCCAGGCTAAACTAGTGTACTTTCCAAAAATGCAAATCTTACCATGATCCCAGGACCCTCCCCCCTCCTCAAAACCTTTCAGTAGCTTCTCAATGGTTTTGTGCTAATGGTGAAGCTCTTCCTGTGACTGACAAGGTTCTGAATAGTTTGGTTCCTACCTGACTCTATCATTTTCCCCACGTGCCTTTCCACTTCCCACCCCAGCCTCGCTGAGCCTTTAAGTGCCCTTTCCTCTCAGAAGTTTCTCTCTTCTCAGGACTTTTCATAAGCTAGTCCTTCTTGGAGCTCTTTATTCCCTGCTCCTCTTCTGGGTGACTCTAGTTTATACCCCAACTCTCAACTTAAGCATAATTTTTTCAGAGACCTCCTTTACCTACAGACTAGGTAACACCCCCGTTATGCATTCTTCTAGCATAACTTTGGATAACTTCCCTTCTCAGAAGTGTTTCTTTTGCTTGAAGTTTTCCTTTTATTTGTACTATTATATGACTAACATCTGTCTCTTTCATTAGATGATAAGCCTCAGGAGGATAGAGACTTAATTTTTGCTCGTTAGTTATCCTCAAGGCCACACCTAGTGCAAGGCATATTATCATAGGCTTTAAATATTTGTTGCGTAAGTGAATGAATGAATAAATTAAAGCCTAATTATTCCCCAGTATTCAAGATATATGCCACATTTCTGTATTCTTTTTGAACAAATTAAACCTGGCTTCAGCACTCACCAACCAGTATCAGTAACTTCTGAGACTTCTCCCAAGCCTCGGTCTGAACAAATGCCTTGGGCCTGCAGAGTTCTGGAAGGGCAGAACAGGCCCTGTTGCTTGCTGGGTACAGGAAGTACCCCCTCCCCACTCCTTCTTGCTCAGCCTTGATTGAGAGTATAATCCATTCCAAGGTTTGTGGCTCAAACAGAGGCTCTCCTTCCCCCTGCCAGCTGGCCCCACAAGGACCTTCACTTTGCCATTCAGTGACTAGTCCTCACATACCTCCACATGGCCAGCCCACTGGGAGTCCTGCTTCCTGCAAATGGGCTCAGGTCCACACACCCTTCCTTCCCAAGAAGCTGAAATGCTGTTCTCTCCAAAAGCTGCCGAGGCTCAAAAACACTCAGGTGCCAGGTTGCTTCGCCCTTCTCAATTCCAACAAACACATGCTCCCCTTTTTCTTTTCAAGGGGCCTGTGATCCCAGGAGTCTTACTCAAAACCTAGAGCCTCAAAGGAGCTTGCTTTCCTTTACCGGGGATGGGGGAGGAGTATGGTGAGTGGTATGGCAATGCAGCGGTTCTTTTCTCCTCTCCTGTGTGGTGGCGGGATAAGCTTCCTGCCTTTAAGTGTATCTTCTCATAAGGTTGGACAGACTCATATTAAAGCACCAACAGTATTGAATTCCTAATGACTAAATCTGTTACATTTGCATACAATTGTACGTGGTTCGCAGATATCTTCAAGCCGCACTTGTACCTCTTGACTTCATGTTTTGGCATCTTCCTCAGTGTGCTGCTGTCCGTGGTGCTGTAGTGTCATGGGGCTCAAAGGTGAGATGGTTTCTTCTGTTGTTTGACTCCTATGCAAACTTTCCCAGGACTCACACTTTTTATTATTTACTTTTTTAAATGAAAGATTTAAAAAAATTTTTAACGTTTATTTATTTTTGACAGACAGAGAGAGCATGAGCTGGGGAGGGGCAGAGTGAGACAAAGAATCTGAAGCAGGCTCCAGGTTCTGAGCTGTCAGCACAAAGCCAGACGCGGGGCTTGAACCCATGAACCGTGAGATCATGACCTGAGCCAAAGTTGGATGCTTAACCGGCTGAGCCACCCAGGCACCCCTAAATTAAGGAGTTTTTTGAAAACCTGTTGTAGGAGAAATAGAATCAGGTCTCTCACTTCCCGGTGTATTCAGGTGATTCTTGTATTTTGGGCGATTCCATCTGAAATTTCCCTTTGGGGAAGTTAGGGCAGGGTTGAGGCCCTGACCCCACATGCACTCTGTTTATAAGTGTCACTGTGTTTGGGAGAGATACTGAGGATGGGGATGCAGCATGCCCTTGGTCAGTATGAAACATGGCTGAGTTCATTCAGTTTTTTCAGCTAGATGCTGAGTATAACCTGTCCACTTGGTTGCCTGATCTAGGAGCCTCTGAGTCACCACCTCCTCCATCTTTCCCACCCATCCCACAGCCTACAAGTCACTGGAGTGTGTTAATTCACTTTCCTCACCCCTACCACTGTGGTCTTTGAGCACACCCTCAGCTCCATATCACAGCCACAGCTTCTCCTCAGTCTCCTGCCTCCACATTACACCTGCTAATTGGCCCTCCCTCTACACAAGCTGGAGGGCTCCCCACTGTACTTATATGTCAAATCCAAACTCCTTAGCGTGGCCTCTTGCCGACCACCATGCTCAGTCCCTCCTCTATGTCTCTGTATGTGCTGTACCTCCCTCCTTCACTAGCTTCACTCCTCTGTTTATCAAACTCCTCACTCTTCCACACCCAGCTCAAAGGGCCCTTTTCTCTGGAGCCTTTACTGACCTATGCATCCCTGGGCCCTGCACACATCCACAACCCCCTTCCCTATCCTGTCCCCTCTCCCCGCTACCCCACCCCCACTCTTCTGACCTCCTCTCTCACCTCTGAGGCAGGATTACAACTGTCTCATCTTTTTACCCTCCTCACGCTATGGCCAACAAGTGATGGGTGCTCAACAAGAATTTGCTGGAAGGATAGTTGGCTGATAGATTTAGTCTCTTATTAATTGAACCTCCCTCACAGATGAACCTCTTCCCTCTCTATCTACCAATGATGTTGGAAACTTCTCCTAGCCTCACTCCCTCTCAAGTTAATTCATTTAATTCATTTCTTCAAGAGCACATTGTGGTAGCTGTCATTCTCCTCTCATGTCCTGGCTATCAGAAGCCTGAAACTCCTGTTTGCATCACCTCCCAACTCACTTTGGTTTCTCTTTCTGACTAAGAGCATTCCAGTCTCTTTTGCTTTCTCATAGGTTGCTTTATTGAAGAATTCTGTTTGTTTTGATATAAGAGCCTAGGGCCAGAGAGGGTGAGATACCTGTTTGGTTCACAAGGCCAGGAAGCTGAAAATGGTTTTTCCCCAGCCTGTACTCTAGTTCCCCCATCTCTCCTTCTCCTGGTAGCCAGGAGCTAAGATCTCCCCAGCACGTGCCCCACCCTAGCCTGCCTAAAATGCTTCATGAACCAAGCTCAGAATGAGAAAATCAAGCAAATACTTACCCAATGCATAGAGGAGAAATGACTTGGAAATAAGTCCTGATATGTTCCTGCATGTATGTCTCATTTACTCAGACCATAACACTCTGAGCTTGAAAGTTTTGGGGCATAAGACTTTTGCCCTAGGGCAGGGGAGGAATGACGATCTACAGGAGCCACTGCTAAGGATGGGAGGCAGGCAGATAGTGGGGGCTCAGAATGCTTGAGCCTCCTGTTGTATGTATGTATGGGAAGTTGGTATTCCAAGTGTTATGAATTTGGGATTTTAGATGGGGACTCTGGGTGGGTGCAGGGGCCAGTAGCAGGGATTACGGAGGGAGAAGAAAATGTTACAGGAGTGAGGTCTGCATAACCCCAGACAAGAGAAAAGAGAAGGTGTTCCATAGCAATGGAAAGGTGGTGAGATGGGTCAAAGGTTCCATGGTGCATGTAGGAAAATAAGAGGTTCTAGATGTGGGGTAAGAACTTTAAGTGTGGATGAAGGGGAACACTCTGGGTTTATGTACCAGGGATATAGTGCTAGATGTGGGATAACTTTGGAGAGGGCAGAATTCTGGGTGTGATAGATGGGAGTACAGGGCACAATGCTTGTGTTTGGGTGTCTGTGTGTGGATGGGTGTATGTGTGTATGCGGCTTGTGAGGGTCACAGACCAGGAAGCAGACCCGTCAGCCGTGTGAAATACTGAAGCAGGTGAAAAGTAAGGTGGGAAGGATTTAAGAGAGGGAAGAGGGTAGAGCTCATGGCAGAAGTCTGCTGGCCTGAGAGTGGGAGGTCATCTGGGGCAGCTCCCTGCCCACCTTGCCCTCAGAGCCCTGTCCATGGTTCTGGATACAGAGAACCCCTTCAACCTCTAGTAGCTGGGCACCAGCAGTCTATCTTAGCTCATGCTATGTGTCCCCACTCTCACTGATTGCATTGTTGGGATACAAAGTAAGTCCTTTCCAGGATGTGTTCCAGAAACCCAAGTAAATAAGTTGACTCCAGGAAGGGGACTCAAGAGAAGCCTGGGGGAGCAGCAAGTGCCCCAGGAACACTGCTGGTGAGGCTGGAGAGGGTAGGGACTCTGAGGTCTGGGGGTCAAGTATGATGGCTCCCCTGAAGTGGGCTGTAAAGGACCAGGAGGATTTGGTTTTGGGTGGGGGGATGTATTAAGCAAAGCAGTGAAGAGTGAGGAGCCTGAGATAGGGCCTGGGGCGGGGAGGGGCAATGGAGAGGTTCCTAACAGATTGCAAGCTCACATGTCTGAAGGAGCCGGGCAGACGATGTAAATGAATGAAGCAGGCCAGGAACAAGATGAAATTAAGAAACATGGGGATGGGGGCGCCTGGGTGGCTCAGTAGGCTGAGTGTCCGACTCTTGATTTTGGCTCAGGTCATGATCTCACTGTTTGTGAGATCGAGCCCTATGTCAGGTTCTGTGCTGACAACATAGAGCCTGCTTGGGATTTTCTTTCTCTCTCTCTCTCTCTCTGCCCCTCCCCCACTCATTCACTTGCTCCCTCCATCTCTCTCAAAAAGAGAAAAAGAAAAAAGAAATATGGGGATGGGCAAATAGAGAGAGAGAGAGAGCGCCCTAAATAGCTAAGGACATTCAAGACAAAACAAAACAAAACACAAAACAAAACAAAACAAAACACGGGTCAGGCCAAATCAAGTCTGGCCCATGGACCGCCAGTCGGAGACCTTGGCTGTCTAAGGGTGTATGGCAAAGGCCTTGGATGCCCAGCCCAGTTGAAGAAGAAAATTCTGCAATAGGGCAGAGATGGGGCCTGCCTAGGACCACGGGGGAACAATGCTGTCTGGACGGTGCCTTCCTTACCTTTCCCTTACAAGGAGCTAACAGTTTATTGAAGTCTCAGTTGGTCTCGGACCCATATTTTGCCAGCTAGATGACCTCATTCCCTTTCCATCACGGCCTTCCAACCTGACGACCCCCTTCCCTAAATGCCTCCCAGGCTGGTCTTGCTTTGTATACAGAGTGTCATCTCCTAGCCCATTACAACACTCCAGCGAGCATTTCGAGCATTTCGGAGCTGACCCAGGCCCTCCTGCTTCCTTTAGGCTTAGTCCTTTGGGGTGTGACCCCCCCTCCCAGCACCTCCCAGAATCACCTAATCTCTTTTCATCCCCCTCTGGTGAGGTAGGCAGAGGAGGGCTCCAAGCACCCCAGCTCCCATTGTCTGTGCTCTTTGAAACGTTTAAAGGGATTAGGGGCTGGGGGCTGGGCCAGGGTTGCCCTCAGGGATGTGTGTTCAGTGGGGGAGAAGATGAGATTCCACTTCCTTCCATCCCACCCGTCCAGAAGGGCTGGTGAGTGCAAGATAGATGGCGTGGATAAGGGGGCATCCAATTAATTCCAATTTAAACCCAATTTGGTCTCCTTTATAATTAGAACAGCAGGCGTGTTTTAATAGTGGATTATCTCTCCCAGGCAGTCCTTTGTCATTGCTCTTTCTCTGCACTGGGTCTTCTGGACCACCCGACCTGGGCAGTGGGGACGGAGCTGGGGGAGAAGGGCAGGGCATGGATGGGGAGATCGTGGGGCATGGGTGCACAGAGAAGGGACCACAGAAGCTCAATGTCAGTGAGGATTCTTTACTCTGATATCTATAGAATAGGAGAGAGAAGACATTGATGGTAGATCTAGAAGGTGGGGCCATGGGGCTCAGAAGGGGAGCAGAGATATGGGCACTGCTGTGTGACCTTGGATGAGCCCTTGACCTTTCTGTGCTTCAGTTTTCTCACCTGGCAAATGAGGACAGTGATGGTAATGATGACAGAACACGCCATTTATAATAATGTCTTAAAGTGGCCCCGCAGCCAAATGTTTTCAAGTGAGCTCTTGCTTAGAAGGTCTCCGCCAGCGTCCCTCTCCACCCCATTCCCCACAGAGGCCCTGTGGGGACACAGCAGTGAAAAACTACAGTCAGACATGGGCAGCCAGAGGACATGGGCAGCCCTCGCTTGTTTCTGCGGGAGCTCAGGAGGTTCAGAGGGACCTCAGATATAATCCTGAAGGTTCCAAAGCGCCCCTGGGGAAAACAAAGCCCTCCCCCCAGCAACTGCACAGTTAATGCTTGAGTTGAGTCACTCGGGGGGGGGGGGGGGGGGCGGGTGGTGTCTTGGGTAGCGGCCACTCACTCGGCCCAACTGTGTGAGCCCTTTGCTGTTTGGCCAGTACGTTTTCAGTCCATGTCCTCTCCTCAAGTCAGCAAAGTAGTTGTCATCATTGTGACTGCTGGCAGGTAAGGAAACTGAGGCTCAGAGAGGAAACAGTGATGCTTGGGACCAGCTTGTTCTGTGAGGCAGGGAAAGCTTATCAGTCCCCAGTCCTGAGTCCAGCCTTGCCCGGAGCCAGTCTCCACTTTGCAGATGAGGCTCCAGCCCTGGACCAACGGCTTGTGGCTTTTTCTCCTGGGGCAGGGGCTCTGTCTGCAGGGGCCAGGGCCCACTCCGTGCAACACAGAGCCCCCGGCCCACAAAGCTAGCCTGCCACCCTCACCCTCCCTGCCCCTCAGCACCAGGACCTCAGCCACCGCCTGTGGCCTCACAAATCCTCCCAGGGACATCTGGGTAATTACAAGATTCTTCATTTACTGATGGCACTTTTCATTACCCAGAATGAACGCAGCCTTGTTCCCTCCCCACTGCCCAGGCAGGGCCGTTCCTCATGTCGGTGGGATTGATGGGCCAGGTTGGGACTGGTGCCTCCCTCCCCTAGGCCTCGAGACAGCCGCTTTTGCCAGCGGATGCTTCATCCCGTGGCACTGGCTCTCTCCTCCTCTGAGGGCGGGGCGCTGCACTTGTACCCCCACACTGAACCCCCACATCCATTCCGCGGGCCACCATTGCTCCCTTCTCTTTTCCACAAGGAAACGAAGGCTTAAAGAAGGTAAACCACTTTCCTGAGAGCTGATGAGAGAGAAAGATCCAGACACCTCGCCACCTGCCCCCTTCCCCCACAAAAGCCCCATTCATTGGAGCAAACAACTTGAGAACCCCTGGTTTTATAACCAAAGGCAAGAGGAAAGCCCGCATACCTGGTTCTTGCCCTCTGAGACTCTCACAGGGGGTCACTCATGAGAGGCTGAGTCAGGCCAGCACGGGATTGAGGCGGGGCTCTCTGGGGCTCCTCAGCTCTGCACGGATGCTCCAGGCAGCCTGGCTCAGAGACGTCTTGGTTTCTGTTTGTGGCCCATCCGTGAAATGTTGGCGCCTGGAAGCATCCCAGAGTGGCCGGGAATGAGGCAGGAGTAGATGGCCCGTGAGCTCTCTCTCCCGTGCTCAGGCTCGCTGTCCCTGCAAGGTGTGTAACCTGCCTTGGGAAGCTTCTCCTTAGAGCTAATAGGAGTGTCTCTGACTGCCCTGGGGAGGACTCCTGGACTAAAGCATAGGAAAGTCCCAAATTTGGGGGGAAGAACACTGGAGAGTGGGGCACGGGGACTTCACCTGCCACAACCTCCGTAAGGCTGGAAAAACGAGGCTCTTGCCAGAAAAGGTCTTTTTTTGTCCTGAGGGAATTACATAACGGCAGGGTAGTTTATTCATACGTACGAATATATGCATGAATATATAGGTGTGTGCGTGTGTGTGTGTGCGCGCGCGTGTGTTTGCTTTGTGATATTTGTGCTAACTTAACACACAGCATGAACGCTTAAAGCTGACAAGTGAAATTTAGTTAGCAGGGGGCCCCTTGTTCCCGATTTATTGCTTCCCCAGGGACTCATGCAGGCTGCGGGGCTGGAGGGTTGGTGGGGGGGAGAGAGCCCGCGACCCAGGCCCCAGTTGAATTATGAGTCACAATCTATAAACCATTACGTGCTGCGGATTGCAATGGTATTTATTGCAATCTGACCACTCACCTTTCAAAACTTGGTTTCGCACATGGGTTGGAGAAAAGGACCTAAAAAATATGTTTTAGAGTCGGCTGCCCTTGGCTGTGGAGGGTCAGCCTGCAGCCTGACGATCTGGAGAGAGATTGACACGCCCCAGCCTCCCCCTTCACAGACCCCTGCACCCCCAACAGTGGGACCCTAGGAAGCTCAGTCCATTTTGTCGGACAAGACAGGGGTTAAAAACTTCACTGAGATGTTGTAACCAGGTGTGTGCAGCCTCAAAACCCCAGAACTTTCTACGCCAGCACCTTGTCTTTTGAGTTGAGTGACTTACTCAAGCCCCAGAGCCAGGGAGAACATCACCAGGGAGCTCAGCCTTGTGCCCGGCCTTCCCTCCCCTTGAGCTCATTGCCCAGTTGTCCCCCTTACCTGCCCGCCTGCGGCTTCACTTGTGTATGAGGGGAGCACCTCGCCTTGTCTCTCTACAGGTCTCACAAAGCCCAGTGAGGCCTGAGATCTGCAGAACAGAGTAAGCCCAGACCATTCTCCTGTCAAGTAATCTGGAGCACTGTAGGTCAGTCATGGCTGCGTGGTTTCCTCCCCTGCAGACCTTCTCAGAGCCTTTTTACACCACGAGGCTTGTCATGGCTCTGTGAGAGGGTGTATGGTTTGAAGCGTTTCCTAATTTATTGACCAGGGGAGTTTGGGAAGGAAAGAACCCCCAAAGTATGTTCATGCTAACAATGGTCTGCTTGGAAGTGTTCTTTCTTGGGCATCAGAGTGCAAACCCCACTTTCTGCACCACTCACTGTGACTTTGGAAACCCTGCTTGGCCTCTCATGGCTTGTAGGACGTCCCTGGGCGTACTGGGGTCAGCTGGAGCCCAGGACAGAGGGTGGCACGCAGAGAAGAGAGGATCAGAGCCATGCTGGGATCAGCTGAGCACAGACCATTGGCGAGCCCTTGGCGAGCACCTTCTCCTCCTTTGGCCTTGGTGTCCCCACCGGCTAGATCAGATGAGCTTAAAGAGTCGTCCAGTTTAGGCTTTGTGTGCTTGGGCATCTGTAGGGCAGAAGGAGTCCTGACTCCTCTTGGGCTGTCTGCTCCAATGCCCTCCAGCCCCACCCGCTGCTTCGCCCCAGCCCCCACCCCAGGGAGAATGACAAAGGAGCCAACAGACTGACCCAGGCTTAATGTAGCTGGAGCACATTAATAATTGATGCGCGAGGAGACAAGATCTGCCTCAGAGGGATGTGAAGAAGGGGAGGGGGCCGGGGCACATGAAGGAGAAGAGTTCTGCTCAGGCCACGGCTGGGCGCAGGGTGGACTCTTGTGGCAATGTGACATCACCCAGGCACCTGGGTGGTGGCTTCCCTGGGGCCCTAGTCAGGCTCTGCCCAGTGAGACCTGAGGACACGTCGCCAGGGACACTGCCTTGGCCATCAGTGAGGATAGGGTGTTAGGGGTCGTTTCTGCTTCAGGACCACAGGGCCTGGGCTAGTTGGAGCCTGGCCCTGCCCCATGGGTTCTTCAGGCTGGGGGGCCCTGACCTGATGTCACCAGAACATGGGGCAGTGGAAAGCAGATGGGCTTACCAGACCCTCGGGGTGGGGCTGTGCTGGGACACCCAGACTGCCCCCAGATGGCTGTCCGTCCCCCTGGCCTGGGGAGTCTGCACACCGGGGCTAGTCTGTGACCTTGCAGGATGACTGGCTAATCCCTTGTCTCTCTGGGCCTCTGCAACATTGAGGGCCGTCGGGGGGACAAGTGATTGCAAGCCTTTTCGGTATTGCCCACATCCCAGTTCTGAGACTGAGGGCCAGTCTGGCACAGCAGCCACCCTAGGGATGGAGGTAGAGGGTGGGAGGGGGCAGGGGAGCACGGTCTATCCCAGAAGGTCCCCTCCCAGGCAACCTTCAAGCCAATTTGTCCCTCTTGGCAGGGTGAGGGGTGTTCCAGGAGCTGGCAAGCCCTCACATGCCCGACACCCTTGCTCCCAGGATTCCAGGAGCAAAAGGGTTGTCAGAATGCATGCCCAGGAATGTCACCGTCAGACACATCAGCACAACCAAGAAGCCCTTGCGTCTATTCCCCGCGTGGCATCCATCGTGTGTTCTCGCGAACCCGTTCAACCTGCCTGTAGCGGCAGGTAGCCCGCCCTCCCAGGGCCCCTGCTGTCCCTCCATGTGGGGTGCCCAGGACAGTCGGTCCTCCCTGCTATCCTCACGCCGAGGCTGTGTGATCCGCCCCGCTGCTGGGAGGGAAGGAGTCTGCCAGGCTGAGGGGAGGGGACGGCCCTGTTTCCCGGTGGCCAGGGAGGGGGCCGGGCCAGGCGGTGATGCTGAGCACAGCTGCCCTTACTCTGTGCCGTGCCGTGGTGCGAGAGGACCCGGATCACTTGTCCGTCCTGACAAGCGCCTCACGAGGGGCACATTATCTGTCCCATCTCACACGAGGCAATGGAGCCCCACTAGTCCGAATTTGCAGAGCTGGTACGGGAAGGGGCTGCCTCTTGCTCGCTCTCATTCGACGTTCATTAAATAAACATTTCTTCATACCCTTTCCATACTTACCCGAGGCTGACTGTGCATTGAATCTGGGGCTTATTGGAAGCCTGGCGCCCCAGCGTTTGAAGGAAAGGAAACCACACATGCAAAAAGGCCCGTAGGTGAGAGGAAGCACTCACTGTTGAAGAAAAGAAGCGTTCCGGTACGGCAGCAGCCTTGAGTTAGAGGCAGGAAGTGATGAGGAGGCGACAGACACTTCCGGGCCACAGCGAGGAGCTTGAACTTCACCCTCGGTCAACGGATGGCACCAAAGGGTTGTAAACAAGAAAGTGGCATCACCGGGCCAATGTTTTGGAAAGATCTCTCTAGCTCTGGAGTGCCGCCTGGGTTGAGAGGGGATGGGAGCAGGGGTGAGGCTGGAGCTAGATGGCATTCAAGACAGTGAAGGTGACAACAGCCTGCTCTAGGGATGTGGCCGTGTCAGTGACAAGCTGAGGACAGACCCCTGACAGGAGAAATATGCACTCCATGCTTGCTGGGCCGGGCGCAGGTAGGAAAGTCAAGGATGACTCCTAGGGCTCTGCTTCTGGTGACAGGTGAATCAATGGTGAAGCTAGCAGGCTCCAGACGGGGAGGAGCTTGGTCACTTTGGGACCGGCCTGGTTTGAGGTTCTTGGGGGACTTCCGGGTAGAGGTGTCTGCCCACCACCAAATATCCGGGGTCTAAAAGTGAAGAGAGAGGTCTGAGCTGCAGGTGGAAAGCTTCAAAGGCATCAGCACGATGGATGGGGAAGTCTTGGGGGTAGAAAACCTTGCCAAGGTTGTGGACAAGAGACAGAAGAGGAAAAAGTTCAGCCGGAATCCCGAGAAAAAGCATGGGGGGAGCAGAAAGAAGCAAGTCTGAAAAGTCTCGGCCATCCATGCAGCCGAGGACAAATCCTGCTGCACCAGGGCCCAAGCGGTGACCAAGGTGTTCCTTATAAAGGTTGGCTCCTGGGACTGTCCTAACCAGGACCCTGTTCCTGTGCCTCTGCCCTCCCCCAGATGGGACCTCAGGTCTCCTGATTCCAGAGGATCCCACTGAGTTTTCTCACTGGCCCTCCGAGGACACGGGTGGAACTGAGCCCAGAGCAAGGGGAGGGGTCTGGGGAGGACGTTGTCCAGCAGAGGGGACAGATGGAAGGAGGGCCCAGGGATGAGAGGAGCTTGGTGCACCGTGGTGCCATAATCTCCCTGGATTTGGGTGCTAGGATTCTTTTGTTGCAGCCAGAGCGCAGGGCTGGTGGTGGCCTCTGCTCACGGTTGGTTCCTACGAGCCGGGAGGCTACCCCGGATGTTGTACAGAAGAAGACAGGTGTTGGGGGGGCCGGTTGCAGAGCTGTCCCAGCGGCGTCCCCAGAGTCCCCACACGCATAGTTGACTCCTGACCCCAAGAGTGACCCCGAGTGAACACCCCAGCCCTCTTGCTCCTGAGGGAGAAAATCCCAGGAGCACCCACACACTCCCAGAGGGACCCCGAGGTGCCCAGGACAGTGACCTACTCCTCCATTTACCTCTTCAGGTGGCTCTCCTCTCCTTCCTGCTCCCTCCATCCTCCTCACAGTTCTTCTGGATTCATCTCCTACAAAACCCCTTGCACTCAAATCCTTGTCCCAGAGTCGGTTCTGGGAGGACCTTGCAGTGGGTCAGGGCCCGGGGTTAGGACATGACCTTCATTCCTCCTCAGGGCCACCGAGACTTCTCCCCTCGCCCCTGCCTTCCAAGAGCTCTGTGCCAAGAGCTCTGTGCCTCCAGCAACCCCCTCACCCCATTCGGTTTCCCTTTCTGCCCCTTGAACTTGCTCAGTGAAAGGTAGGAATGATGACAGTGAGAACACAGGGCCTGGGGGCTTAGAGAGGCTCCTCGCTGGCTGAGTGAGTGCCTGGGCCACTGGAGCTGGGCTGGGCAGGATCGTGTCCGGAGTGACAGCTAATGCCCGCTGATGGCAGAGGCCCGCGTGGGGCTGGAGGAGGAACAGCAATTAGCTACCACGGTGACAGCCGAGACAGGGCTGCTAAATGGGCCCATTAGAGAGCATTAGCAAAACAACTGGACGGGCCTGAGCGGAGACATCCCTGCTGCCTCTCTGGGACTGGGGCTGGGCCGGGGCCTGGGGAGGTTCACCTGAGACCTGTCGGGGAGGTGTGCCCCCAAGCGAGAGCTGCTTTGAAAGGGGGGGGGGTGCCCCTCTCCTGCAGCCGCAGCCCCTGGAGGTAGAGTGCCCATCTGTGGTCATTTGGAGTCCGCTTGCCGAGTGATGCCCAGGCAGATAATGGCTTTAATGGGGCCTTGCACACAGAGCACTTAACACGCTTCCCAGAGCCGGGTCCCAGACGTGAGCTCATTAGCTCAAACCTCCGAGGCCCATTTCACAGATGGGGGAGGGGGAGGGACCCATGAAGTGACATGTTAAAGGTTAACCACACGGTTCTTTGTCCCAAACCAAGCCTATCTGGCCTCACCCCTGAGACTCTTACGCCCCTGGAGACTTGGGACTGGGTTTTATTCATCACTCTCTCTCCAGGGTGTAGGGGTCAGGCTGGCACGAAGCAGCTGCTTCTCTGAGCGGTTACTGAGGAAGAGGAGGACCCAGCAGCCGCTGCGGTCCCCAGCCCAGGCTTCCCGAGGCCCCGGCTGTCTGGTGTGCTGTCACGGGGTCCAGCAGATGGGTCCCTTACTTCCCGGGTCCCTCGGCCAATTGCTTATGCTCCCAGAGCCTCTACGTCCTCACCTGTGGAATGGGCCAATAACAGGGTCTGCTCCCTGGGCACCGTGAGGGGTAAATGAGACCCCGTGTGCAGAGGCCTAAGAGGGGCACGTAGCACATGAGCATTCTGGGAATGGTGAATGTGTCGACTTCGCTCTCATCATTACCTATTTACACAGTGGGGGACATCGGGAGTGTTCCTCTACACGACAGCGGCCGTGGCTATTGGAAGGTGACCCAGGGCTGGGCTTGCAGAAGCAGCCGGAAAAGAGTAAAGAAAGCCCAGGCCGGCTCCATGGCAAGCTTTCCGGTCTGTCCTCCAGATGTGAGGTGGGGGGTGGGGGGGCGGGGGGGCCTGGAGACCCTCTGAGGGCCCCTCGGCTCTAAAAGCCTCATAGGTGACAAGGGTGGGGGCACAGGATGGGGACAGCCAAGAGGAGCAGGTCTGAGCCTGGGCCGACAGACATGGGTGGCTCTGAGAACATCCCTGCCGACATTGTGCCCGGCCCATCCGTCAGGAAGTGGGTCCGGGCCCTGCTTTGTCCTCAGCTGCACCTGCTGGAAGGGGGCTGCTTGCCCGGGGAGATGAGGGGCGGGGAATGGAGGGTGTGCGATCTGGTTGCCGTTGGGCTGGGGTTACAGCCAAAGCATCTCTCCCTGACAGCAGCGCGAAGGGGACCCCAGTCCCCAGCACTGTCACCTCGCACAACTCCAGGGGGAGTTGCTCTGTTCATTCATGCCCTGAAGATAGCGTGAACCTACCGATCCCCTAGAAATCTCTTCCTGTTTTCTTCCTGTGTGCCCGTTATTTTTTTTTTAGCTTTAAAATTTTATTTATTTGCTATTTATTTATTTATTTATTTAAAATATAATTTATTGTCAAATTGGCTTCCATACACCACCCAGTGCTCATCCCAACAAGTGCCCTCCTCAATGCCCATCACCCACGTTCCCCTCTCCCCCACCCCCCATCAACCCTCAGTTTGTTCTCTGTACTTAAGAGTTTCTTATGGTTTGCCTCCCTCCCTCTCTGTAACTTTTTCCCCCTCCCCCTCCCCCATGGTCTTATGTTAAGTTTCTCAAGATCCACATATGAGTGAAAACAATATGGTATCTGTCTTTCTCTGACTGACTTATTTCACTTAGCATAATACCCTCCAGTTCCATCCACGTGGCTGCAAATGGCCAGATTTCATTCTTTCTCATTGCCAAGTAGTATTCCATTGTATATACAAGCCACATCTTCTTTATCCATTCATCAGTTGATGGGCATTTAGGCTCTTTCCATAATTTGGCTATTGTTGAAAGTGCTGCTGTAAACATTGGGGTACAAGTGCCCCTATGCATCAGCGCTCCTGTATCCCTTGGGTAAATTCCTAGCAGTGCTACTGCTGGGTCATAGGGTAGGTCTATTTTTAATTTTTTGAGGAACCTCCACACTGTTTTCCAGAGTGGCTGCACCAGTTTGCATTCCCACCAACAGTGCAAGAGGGTTCCTGTTTCTCCACATCCTCGCCAGCATCTACAGTCTCCTGATTTGTTCATTTTAGCCACTCTGGCCTGCATGAGGTGATATCTCAGTGTGGTTTTGATTTCTATTTCCCTGATGAGGAGTGACGTTGAGCATCTTTTCAAGTGCCTGTTGGCCATCTGGATGTCTTCTTTGGAAAAGTGTCTATTCATGTCTTCTGCCCATTTCTTCACTGGATTATTTGTTTTTCGGGTGTGGAGTTTGGTGAGTTCTTTATAGATTTTGGATACTAGCCCTTTGTCCGATATGTCATTTGCAAATATCTTTTCCCATTCCGTTGGTTGCCTTTTAGTTTTGTTAATTGTTTCCTTTGCAGTGCAGAAGCTTTTTATCTTGATGAGGTCCCAATAGTTCATTTTTGCTTTTAATTCCCTTGCCTTTGGAGATGTGTCGACTAAGAAATTGCTTCGGCTGAGGTCGAAGAGGTTGTTGCCTGTTTTCTCCTCTAGGGTTTTGATGGTTTCCTGTCTCACATTCAGGTCCTTTATCCATTTTGAGTTTATTTTTGTGAATGGTGAAAGAAAGTGGTCTAGTTTCATTCTTCTGCATGTTGCTGTCCAGTTCTCCCAGCACCATTTGTTAAAGAGAGTGTCTTTTTTTCCATTGGATACTCTTTCCTGCTTTGTCAAAGATTAGTTGGCCATACTTTTGTGGGTCCAGTTCTGGAGTCTCTATTCTATTCCATTGGTCTGTGTGTCTGTTTTTGTGCCAATACCATGCTGTATGGATGATTACAGCTTTGTAGTAGAGGCTAAAGTCTGGGCTTGTGATGCCTCCTGCTTTGGTCTTCTTCAAAATTATGTTGGCTATTTGGGGTCTTTTGTGGTTCTATACAAATTTTAGGATTGCTTGTTCTAGCTTCAAGAAGGATGCCGTTGTGCACCCATTATTAAATTCTAGCTGTGCCTGGGGAAACAGAGACCAGGTACTCTCTCCAGTGCCCAAAGGGGAAACTGAGGCAGAGGAAAGCTGGTGACTAGCCTTTAAATGCTAGTCACTGCCACTCTAGGGGGAGCTGAGGAGGGAGGGTACTCGGATGACCCACGCATGGCCCTCGACGGCGGGATGCCCCACACTGTCAGTTCCCCGCATCTCTTCTCATCTGCCCCTTTCAGCACCCTGGGGAGAAGGCGAGAGGGAGAATTAATAGGCCCATTCTACAGGTGAGGAAATTGAGGCCCCCAGAGGAGCCACGCTGCATTGAATGCTCTTATTGAACACTGTTTATTTTTAATGAAAATCAAGAACAGAAAACCACAAAGAAAATATCACGAATGGCCTGAAGCTCCAAGAGGAAGTTGTTTTGTTATTGGTATTTGACCACCCTCCAAGGTTATGGAGTTTCTAGAATTTGTCAGTGCAGGGTCAGGCCCCTGGGTGGGCCTCTGGCAACTACAGGTGTGTTTAGGACCCAACAGTGGGATGCACGGGTTGGGGGCACCCTGCTGGGCTGGCCGCTGGTGTCTCCAGCCTGCCTTCCTGCTGTCTGATCCCCAAGAGCAAAGGGCAGGCTCTGGATCTCTCCAGTCGCTGGGGGGCTCTGCCTCCTTCCCCCTCCAGGAGCCATTTCAGTCTCGCCTGCTGTGGGGCCGTCCCCTCCCCCCATGCAGGTCGTGTATGCCCAACACCAGGAGCAGCATGTACCAGCAGCCGGATGTGAACGTTACTCTGGACTCATCCAGAGCGCACAACACCGGACACCCTGCAGGGCACCGTTCCCACCCTGCTCTGGTGCCATCTGAGCCAAGGGGTCTCCGGTGCCCAAGGCAAACTCCGCACCCCTCCCCTCCAACTCTCGCCTGCCTCCTAACCCGTGGGCCGGCATCATAACAGTCCCGAGCACCATTTCCCCACGCGGTAGCCCCCACTCCCAGGGCCGCGGTGAGGATCGGAAGGAGCGCGGGTGAAGCACTTGGCCTGCACTGGGCGGCGGGAAGCTCTGGGAGAAAGGCGACCGTGACTCACGTGGTGTGGGCACTACGGTGCTGTGCGGGAGCCCCGGGGCAGGTGCCCAGGATGCAGTCTCTGCTCTCCAGGCGCTCAAACCTGTCCTCCCTTCACTCAGGTGCGGTCTCCTCCGGAAGACCTCAGCCCCGCCCAGCCTCGCCTGGAGACCGGGTTCGGACCCGGTTCCCATCGCCCCTGCACCTCTGCTCCCAGTCGACCTGCTCCTCCAGGGGCCGAGGCCCGTTAGCAGGGGGCCAGGTATGGATCCAGAGGGCCCCGGGCACACAGCACAGAGCAGGAGCTGAGGGACAAAGTGTGTCGAATGAATGAACGTGGACCTTCCGTCTGCGTCCAGCACCCACCTGCTGCTGCTTTGCGCACGTTGGGCCGGGTGCCGAATGTTACATTCACTACCTCACTTAATCCTCATGAGAACTCTGAGGGAGCGACTGTCTGCATTTCACAGGCGAGGAAGCTCTGAGAAGCTTGCTCTATCAGCCAGGCTCCAACCAGAGGAAGAGAAGAGCCCTCAAACATTTACGACACGGGGATGAAGTGCCGGGAATTGGTTTCACAGGTGGCGGAGGAGCTGGGGGAGGACGCAGGGATTCCCAATGGCACGAGGCTGCCGCCACCAGAGACCGGAAACCAGGGAGGAGCCGGGGCCTCGTGGGCACGTCCCGCAGAGGCTGGACTCAGGGAGGAGATGCCACCAAGTCAGGGAGGGGAGAAATAGCAAAGGCTAGAAGGGCTGAAGGATAAGGGACAGGTCAGGAGCGCTGAGTCCCATGCACTCCTCACAGGTCCGCGGTAAGACGTGGTAGGAGGCTCCCTTCCAGGCCCGCCTCCCTCCCACCTGGGCTCCCCATCCCCTGGCCCTGGGGCGTCCCACCTCTGCTCTCCCCGCCTAGGCTCTACCCTTCCTGCTGGCCCCCAGCCCTCGGCCCCCAGAGGAGCAGCCGCACAGCCAGGACTAGCGCTGTGGCCTCTGGATCCAGAGTCCCCAGAGGGGTGGCCTACATCCGGGGTTGTGCCCACCTTCTGTCCTGGCCGCCAGCCGCCTCCACTGGGGGAGGGGGGGCCCTGCACAGCAGGTGCAATGTGGCTCTGTGCCAGCCCCAAAGATGCTCATCCCCACCCCTCCTGGCCGCAGGGCTTCATGGTTTACCATCGCCCCTGGCTTGCAGCCCTCCCAGCAGCCACCCCCAGTCGTGCCCTCTCCCTGGCACCAGGAGTCTTTCCCACAAGGCATCGCTCCATGGGTCTCCCCGTGTGCCCTACTCTCGCCACTAGCGGTACATTTCCAGTCACCCCACCGCCCCCTTCAGCTGTGAGAATAGCAGAGCACGTCACATGGCCATCTCCAGCTTCTGTTTCTACTGTCCCCCCAACCCCGCCGCCACCACAAGGGAAACTCGGCTCTTGCCAAGGTGTCCAATGACTGTGATACCCAGCCGGCCGTCCCACTGCTCACTGCTGTCTTTGTCTTCCTTGGTGTCCAGCAGCATCTGGCCCAGTGGGGACAATCTCTTCCTTCGTTCCCCCTGTCCCTCCACCTCACTCCCCCGCTGCCCAGGCTCTACCTCTCTGGGGGCCCCAGGCCCTCTGTCTTTTCTATCCACGCGCTCTCCCTAGACCACCTCGCCGGGGGCCGAGGTTTTAAACAGCGGCCCCTTGCTGTTGGTTTCCATTTTGTATCTGCAGCCCCGGCCATCTGAGCCACCTCGCTTCACCTGCCTGGTGTCTTCTCACGGACACGTGGCCATGCGGGCGTCTAAATCACCATAGTCAAAACAGCTCTCAACGCACCTGTCACCACCAAAAGAACCAGCCTCCCCTTTTGGTAAACGGCACCTTCACCCACCCCACCGCTTGGTCCAAACACCTGAGGGGTATTCTCGAGCCCTCTCTCTCCCTCCCGCCCCCACTCCACTCTGTGGCTCAGCTCTTGAATTTTGTCCCCAGGCCATCCTCTCCTGTTCATCGGCGCTGTCCTCGTCCCAGGCCAGGCCATCGTCATCTCCCCTCTTCACTGGTGGAAGGGACCTCCTCCTCATTTCTCTGCTTCCACCTGCTCAAGGCGGTGGCCCGAGTTACTGTTCTAAAACTTGAGTCAGGGCATGCCACCCCCATCCTTAACCCCCTGCACCGCCCCGCTGCACTGCATCAGAAGAAAATCCACACTCCGTACTGGGTGTGCCTGTGGGGGTCCCCTGGATACGGCCGCAGCCTGCCTCTACCAAGCGGCCCACACTCACGGGGCTCTGGACACAGTGGCCTTCTTGCATCGCATGGTCTCTCATTTCTGCTCAGGGCTTTCCACGGCCAGGCGAGCTCCGCTCCGTCCCTCAGGCTTGCCCTGACCCCCTGTCTAAAGCAGCTGCCCCCTGCCGAGCCACAGGGACACGACCCCACTTCCCCCAGGCCCAGATGTGCGCTCCGTGAGCACAGCCGTTTCCAGGTACATCTCCAGCACACAGTAGGTCCTCACGACATACCTGCTGAACGAATGAAGAGTCCCAGTGTACCCATGAGAAGACAGAGTCCCAAAAGAAGCCTGCCGTTTGGTATGGTTACACAGCTGGGGGCAGCTGAGGCCGCCCAGGTCCCCCGTATGGCCTGCCCTGTCTCCATCTCGTCCAAAGGGGCTCAGGCCCCATTGGCGGCTGACCTGAGAAGGAGGTGGGAGGCAGGAGGCCCGAGAACCCCACCGATGTGCCCGAAGACCCTCTGTCCCATGCCTGTCTGCCTGTGATAGATGCTCAGCTCTGACGTTTTCTCTTTATTCTCTCTCTTTTTTCTCCCCACTGGGTCTTTTTAGGCGGTAATTACAGCCGAAGTGGACAATCTGTCTTTTTATTTTTAGGCTTTGACGCTCAGACACCAGGCCCTGGACAGCAAGTGCCACCTAGAAATAGGTGGCTCTGACAGGGCTGATGGGGCACGGGGGTGGTGGGGCCGGGGGATGATGATGGGCCCACCCTGCACCAGGCTGGGAGAGCCCTGCCCAGGGAGCCAGGAGACCTGAGGTCTGGCCCCTTCTGCTCTGTGACCTTGGGCAAGTCCCTGGCCCACCTTCCTGCCCAGGCACAATGAAGGGAAGCCCGCATGAGCTGCGTTGGTTTCCAGATGAAGTTTCCAGGGCGGAGGGCCCCAAGGCTGGTCGGGAGGGGCTTTCCTGGCATCCCTGTGCTGAGAGATAACGGGAAGGATGAGCCTGCCCCGGAGGGACACCTGGACGGGGCTGTCCTGCCAATGAGTGATGGTCCTGCGTATTATTAGACCTTTCCTCTCCTCCTCTGTTTCTTCCTGTGGCCCTCGCTTTTTCATTGTCCCGAAGTTATATCTGGCTCATCCTCCCTCCTCGGGCTGCCCTTGCTCTGCTCCCCTGCGTACTCGGGGCTCGGGGATCACACCATCACCCGCACAGGCTGACAAACAGGTAGGCGCCGGCCCGGGGCCTCTGGCTCCAACGGGCCCAGCTGTTTCCTCACGGTGCCCCGGCCTCAGCCCAGCTGGCCTGACGGCTGTCCCTCTGCAGACTGCGTCGGTGGCCATCTCCTCGGGCGGGGGGCGGGGGGCGGGAGGAGGGGCGTCACCCGTGGATCCACTCACCCAGACACTCGCTTACTCATGTAAAAACATCCGGTGGGTGCCCGGTGCTGAGGACAAGCCATGAACAGATGGGGAGCTTTCTTTCCTGTTGGAAGACACAGGCAACAAAATCATAACCAAGAGGAGGAGAAGTTTTAGATGAAGATGTGTGCTGTGAGGACACACACAAGAAGCGAATGGCATTGAGAGATGGGCAGGGTGGCTGTTTCTGGCCAGGTGGTCAGGGACGGTCTCTCAGAGGAGGGGAGAGTTGAGCTGAAGTGGCCCAGGAAGACTCTGCTGGCCGCGGGAGAGGGGGCCGGGCTCTGGTAGAAGAGGCCAGCTGCCCACCCAGGGGATCAGGAACTCGGCCTACATCATTGTCCCCCTCCGGGACTGAGAAAGTCTCTGGGGAGCTTTAGGAGAAATCCCAGCCCAAGTCCCGGACTTCATAGAGCCAAGTCCTCTCAGAACAATTTGGCTCCTCTGGGCACATAGGCCCGGGCCTGTGATGTTGGCTCTTCTGCTTTGCTCTCTGGGGGCTAAGCTCAGGATCCCAGAGGGCTGAGCTGCCAGGCTGCACGTGGAGAAGAGTCCAGCCGTGTGGACACGGCCCAGGTCCCATAGACTGTCAGTTAGCACAGCGGGCGTCAGGGCCCCTGCTTTGTGTGAACAGAGGCTTAGGAAAACGGAAAGGGGGGGGGGGTTGTGGAGGCTACAACTCACTGCGGCCTGTTCTTCCAGGTTGGCCCCAGGGCAGGGGGACATTGAGGTCTTTGAGGCCAGAGTGGCGGGAAGAGGCTGGGAGATAGGATGGGGCACAATTCAAACAGCCCCAGGCCTGCTCCATCCCAGACTCCCAGCTGCAGGCTTAGTCAGAACTTGTCAGTCCAGTCCCCGGGCCGATTGGGACGGCAGAGGGAAACGGCCGAGCTGGAGGCCAAGGAGCTGGAGGCCAAGGGCACCGGCTGTACTCTGAGCCCAGGTGGGAGGATCCTAGTCAAGGTGGCCCCTGGGTCTCCGCCCTGAGTGTGCTGGGGGTGGAGGCTGGACAAGGCAGCCTGCGGCACTGAGCCTGGCACTGAGCAGGTGTCCAGGAAGATCAGGGAAGAAGGTTCTTGCGTGCGTGGCAAGACCTGCTCTCCGTGCATCGCAACCACGCAGCGACCTTACCTCCTGTGCCCCCATTCTGCTAGACAAGCAAGAACAAAGAGTTACGAGACCCTGATCGCATGGCGGGTACTTTACTAAGCAATTTCAGTGTGAGAACCTTGTCGATTCTTGAAGCCTAGGACGCTCCCGTTTTACAGATGAGTAAACTGAGACACAGAGCTCAGAGCCTAGTGCTGCAGGCACATTCCAAAGGTCAAGCGAAGGCGCGCTCGTGGCATCGTGGCACCAAACACGCCCAGTGAACGGGCTCCCGCCAGCGCCCTCGTTCGGGGACCCAGAGCGCCCCCTGCGCCCCAGGGGAGGTAGGGGCAGGCTCCCGAGGCCCTGCCCGCTGGACCCTCTGGCCTCCTTTGCTGCTGCGGGTTCTGGCTCGGGCTCTGAGCGCCCCAGCTTTCCGTCGGCTCTATTCCAAGTTCTTTTTATTAATTCCCTCACTCTCCGGGCAAGAGAACTTTAATTAGCCGAGCCGATTTATCTATATAAATACAAACGGATGGCGCTCCGCGGTGGGCGGGGAGTGGAAGGGGAGCTGGGCCAGCGGGTTGCCTAGGGCAGAGGAAGTGACAACCGCGCCTTCCCAGCAACCAAAAATATGACTTTAATATCGTGTGCACGTGCAGCGTGCGTGCGCTCGCGGGGCGGCGGGGCCTTCACCGGCAGACGGGCAGCCCGCGGAGCAGCGGCTGCGGGCACTGTGTGTGCCGTCACTCACGACGGGGGAACGCGTCTCCAGAGCTGGGCCGCAATGGCCGTCACCGAGGAGCGACATTGACGTGTTCCTGCTCCTGGCGGGCCCCTCCCTCTCGTCCCGCCCGGGGAGGACAGGGAAAGTGTGACAAAAGCACCGTTCGAGGGCTCCCTCCGGACTTCAAGGACTTCTCCCCGGCCTGGGGACAGGGGAGGGGCTGATGACAGCTGAAGCCCTGGCCCAGCCCTGGGAGGCTCCGAACAGGACAACAGGGCCCAGAGCCCATGGATGCACCTCTGTCTTGCTTTCAGATGTGC
>NW_024412404.1:12229743-12260442 GCF_014898765.1 Herpailurus yagouaroundi | reverse complement strand
CCCCGCCGCCCTAAGGTCAACGGTTTCTCACCGAGGACTTGAGGCAGCTAGGAGCACGGACTAGTGACACACTGCCCGGATTCGAAGCCTGGCTCTGCCACTTCTAGCTGTGCTAACCTGCGGGGAGCCGTTTTACAGCTCTGTGCCCCCATTCACTCATCTGCAAAATGGGAGTATTGTAGCTTGCAAGGCTTACCAGGTTCATCACACTTAAAATGGGAAGTGCGGTCCTGGGCATGTGGCGAGGGCCCCGGCGCTCTTTGCCGTAGTGTTGCCCACCTGGCGAGGTGAGGGCCGGGGATAGCAGGTCCCGGTGTGGTCTGCTCCTCCATGCCAAGGGTGAGATGGCGATGGGAAGAGAGATTGTGATGATGCTTCTAACAGTGACAGCATTTCTTATTATAGTAGCTCACTTTACATAGTATGGGCCACTGTTCTGAGTGCTTTCTGGTGGTCATCTCATTCAGAGCCAGGGAGTGGCAAGGAAGAAGCCTCTGTCCTCATGAGGCTCCCGGCTAGCGGGGGAGACGAGAGGCCTGAAGAGAAACACAAGTGTGTTAATCGGCAGAAGGGAGAGAGGAAGGGTTATCTGGGACGGGTTCCCCGGAGAGGAAGGGGGCTGCAGCCTGACCCCTCCGTTCTTTCCAGTGAGCTTGTGTGGGCTTGGGGCCCCCTTGGTGAGGGGAGGAGGGGAAGGCGTAGGGAAGTCCATTCCGATCGAACTTCTCGCAAGGTGGCAGGTGGCCTTTGGAGACGATGCATTTCTTGTCACAGGAGGCGAGTGAGCAAAGCCCGGGGAAGCAGAGGTCAGTGACACTGTGCAGGGGATTTTGGACCTGGATTCGGCAGAGGTGGGGGATAGGATGTCATGTGGCTCCCTTCCAAGTCCGGAAGTCCAACCGTCCAATGTGTTTATAGGTACACACACACACACACACACACTGCAGGTTGGTACTGTGCAGGGATCCAGGAAGCTCAGGGAAGGAGGCTCTTTTGTTCATGGCAAGGCCCCCTCTCTGCACACTACAGGCACTTAGAGACCTTCCACCCGTGCCTCCGTCCTCCCAGGCGGGCAGTACTACACAGACAGGTACGGGGCCCTCACTCACTGCACGCCAGATACTGTTCTAAGTATTTTCAGCGTGAGAACCCTGTTAATCCTTATAACCTATGATGTTCCTATTTTACAGATGAGTACACAGAGGCAGAGCGGTTCAAACAACCCTCCCAGTGTTGCACGGCTGTAAATGGTGGAGCCAGGATTCTAACGCAGTCATTCTGTCACTATTCCTCCTGCCCCTGCCCCTGCCCCTGCCCCTGTCTGGCACCTACCGCCCCCACCCCCACCCTCATAATTATCCTTATCTCAGGCACTGTTTCTCTGCGCTTTGTGTGAAGCCTAGACTTCTGTTTGGAGTCAAAGGTCGCGGCTAGGGTGAAGGCAGGCTGTAAGAAGGCTCCAGCTCCTCGTGGCTCGGGAGATCTTGTGTCATCCCTAGGGGTGTTGCAGCCACAAAAGAAACAGGCCCTGGGGTGAAACCCTGCCTCCTGCGCTTACATTTTCTTTTAAATCTTTATTTATTTTTGAGAGAGAGAGAGAGTGCAAGCAGGGGAGGGCAGAACGAGAGAGGGAGATGCAGGATCCGAAGCAGGCTCCAGGCTCCGAGCTGCCAGCACACAGCCCGACGCGGGGCTTGAACTCACGGACCGCGAGATCATGCCCTGAGCCGAAGTCAGACACTTATCCGACTGAGCCACTCAGGCGCCCCTTGGTTCCTGCAGTTAGAAGCTGTGGCACCTCAGACAAGCTACTTGCCCTGTGTGACTCAGTCAGTCAACCGTGAAATGGCTTGGGGTGAAGATCTGGCGGGCAGGGATATCAGACGGGACTCGAGTCACTGGGGCCCGCTCAACAGTGCCTGAGAAACAGCCTGAGCCCCAGGCGTTTCCAGGCAGAGGGTTCCCCTTGGCTCCTCCTCCGGGCCCTTTTGGGCCTCAGAGAGAGGCTAGCAGGGTGCTGGCCCTCAGTCACCGGGCCTGGTGGGGCCGAAGAGCAGACCCCAGGGGCCCGGGCCCGGAGCACAGTGGAACGGTAGACACAGAAAACCCTTGTGTCGTGGCGGCTTTGCTGAGCAGAGCCCAAGAGCGGCAAACTCTATTCTTAGCCAGCGTCCCATCACGTGGAGAGAGAAGCGTGTCATTAGTGGGGAGGGAAGGAGAAGATGCTGGATTTAACCCTGAAGGGCCAGGAAGCCCCAAGAGCTGGAGAACAAACCCACTGTGGCTGGGGAGGGAGGGGGTGGAAATCTGGGTTGGGGTCAAAGGGGTGTCCTGTAAGGGGCACTCTTGGTGGACAGCCATTAGACAGACGCCATAGCCAAGGCCCGAGGAGAACTCGCAGGGGCAGGAAGGTGGTGCCGAGCGGAGAGGGGCTGAGAATCCCGTGTCCCCGTTTGCTGAAGGGGGCTCTGAGAGAATGTGCAAAGAGCCTGGGCAGGAATCAGGAGAGCAAATCCAGCCCCATCCCCACCACAAATGGGCGCGGCTGGGGACAGGTCACAGTCGTTCTCTGGCCCCTGGTCTAGGTCTGAGGTATTAAACTCAAGAGTCCTTGCACTGTGGCATTTGTGACATGGCCCCAAGCAGGGTCAGAGCCGAGAGAAGGACCCAAAGCTCTGGCCAAACCCCTCACAGGGCCCGTGAGGAGCCAAGACGTTTATTTTTGCCCACGAGAACCCCCTTGCTCTAACAGGGTGTTTGTCCCGTGATCTTCCCTCATCCTGATGAGCCCGGGTAGTGGATCCAGTCACGAGGGACTGGGCCGTGGGTTAGACCAGCCTGACGGTGTTGAATGGGGCACAGCCAGATGCAAAGAGGAGGAAACGGCCGGGAAGAGATAGGACCCGAGGAGATGCACGGAGGCCCGAGCGTCGGGAGGTGGGTGGCACGGGGGTCCCGGGAGGGACACTCCTGGGCTGACTCATGCCTCGGAGGGAGCCAGACAGCGGCCCCCCTGGTCTCCTGAGTGACCTCATGCATCTTTTTGACCTCGCCTGTGTGCCCCCGGCTCGCCTCCCCAGCCAAGCTGTAAGCTCCCCAAGGCCGGGCGGGGTGCCCTCTCTTCCTCCCCGTCAGGGCCCTCTCCGAGCTCTGAGCTCAGTCCTTGTCCTGACAGCCCTGTGCCCAGCCTCGGTCCCGCTGCCTCGCCCCTGCCCCCTTCGTGCCGGCCACTCATTTCCTTTCTAATTAATCACCGCTGGGCTCCAACAGTGTCCTTCCCTCCCCGGCTCATTTGCCTAAAGAAATGAGTTGCTTTGTCAAGAAGAAACAAATGCTTCCCAGCTCTGTTTCCTCTCTCCTCTCCCTAGGCCGCAGAGATGGGGGGCCAGGGGCCTCTCTGGGGTTCTCTGGGACAGACGGAGGAGGCACTGGGCTACAGGGAGAGCAGCCTCAGTCTCCCCATGTAAATCGGAACAAGCAATTTCGGAACAACCCCGAAGGAAGAAAGCGCTTTGAGGCTCGGGTGCGGGGGAAGGGGAAGGTGGCGAGGCCCGGACCTTCTGCACACCCCTGCCCCACGGGGTGGAAGTGGTTTGGATGGAGCCTGTGTTGTTTTGTAAAGCTAATGAGCCTTGGATCCCCAAACTGAGAACAGGAACTGGTCAGCTGCCCTCCAAGAGCAGATCCGAAAAACCCCACGGTGCAGGACATGACTCATCATGTCAGGGGGGAAGAAGGAGGGGGGAGATGGTATTCAAGGAGCTCCTGGAGGGAGAGGCCGTGGAGAGGGGGAGGGCCTCCACCACGGAGGGGCTCCCAGGGCTCGAGTGCTGCCCGGTGAACCACAAGGTTCTCGCCGTCCCTTCCGTCCAGACCCACAGGGCTGTTCGTACCGCACGCTCGCTCATGGGCACCAGGTCAGGTGCAGCTCCTGGGGTCGGCTGGACTCCGCCCAGTAACTTAACCGGGCAGGGCCTGAGGGCAGACATGCCTGGGTTCAAACCCACAGCAGTTGCAGGAGCACAGGCAAAGGCAGGGTCTCGGAGCCTCGGTTTTCTCATCTGAAGAATGGAAATAAAACTAGTTCCTACCTCACAGTGATGCTGGGGGAGCAGCAGAGATCCTGCAGACAGAGCACTCGGCCTAGCACCAGGCACATAGGAAGTGCCCTGTAAATACTAGTTATTATTACTGTTACAATTACTATTAGGATCCCCGCTTTCGTCTGAGGATGCCAGCAGTTGAGAGAGGCAGCCTTATAGGGGCAGCCTTGAATCAACTTTAGTCTTCAAACGTACATTATGCGCAAAATGCTCTTCCGTTACTGCTGGTCGAGTGTGGCCCTGGAACCCCTCACGGCTGATGGAGAGCAGGCAGAGGGCCCCGCACCAGGGCTGAGGACCCAGCCAGCTGTCCCAGGCCACTGGAGATCCAGGTCATGAGCCACAGCTGCCGAGAGGAAGTTCTGCGTGCCAGCCCTGGAATTCACAGTCTTACGAATTCTGTGACCTCACCAGGTGCCGGTGCGGTATTGTCTGTCCCAGTTGGGCCCGTGATGGAGTGCGCTGCAGCTGGGAGAGACCCCAGGGTCCCGAGCTGGACTGCACCCGGCCAACCTGGTTGGTCTGAACCCGAGGGGCCCCTCTCCCCACAACTTCCCACCAAGTTTGATTCTCTGAGGGTGCCCTACGCCCCCAGTGCATAGGGCCGAGCTGAGGTACGCAGAGGTCCTCTGAGGCCCTGGAATTTAGACCGGAAGACACCCAAACAGACAGATTGCTGCTGAGGACAGTTGCATCTGGCCACTTCCCCTGAGGAGATCCTAGAGCTGTGCTCCGGCCCAGCCTGTGTCGGAGGGGTGACGGCCCCCCTCTTTTGGTCCCCCCGCTCTGGAAGGAAGGGTGGGACCAATGCCCCTCTGCGATTTCAGGCCCCTGCCGGTTGAAACAGCTGAGAAACTGTAGCCACAGAGGCTGAGAGGGGAGGGTCGGCAGATTTGGGGCAGAGGCCGCTGGCCGGGCCGGACTTGGCTGTCCTGCCTATGCAATGGGGCCGCTCCAGTCCTTCCTCAGGTGAGTTCAGGGTGGGGCGACACGGGGCTTCCAGCATTGGCTTCTGGGCACTGGGGAGATCTGGTGTGCTGACCGATGAGACCCTCTCTGGGGGGAGAGCTGGTAGATACACCCTGGGATGTGGCCGGTGCCCCACTGAGAAGGAAGGTGCAGGTGACCAGCTCCATGAAGCAGCTGTATGAGTAAGCACAATGTTTGTGTGGCACCTGATGGTTCACACCACACGGTAACGTCTATGTTTTAGGGGTTTTAGGGCTGGGGGCTTCATCAAATCAGCCCACCTACCTTGCAGGCTCTCGTCACACCCCGTTTAGACGAGGAAACTAATACCTGAAGAAGTTGGATGCTCTCTCCAGAATGGGGAGGACGTTTTGTGGCTTTACCACTTTGCCAGAGGTCTAACTGACTGAGAGAGACCTCAGGACCCTCCTCGGCTGTTAAATGTGATCGTGGGGCGGCCACCTACAGTTAGGCAGGTTGTTCACTGCACAAGGGGTGACTCTGGGGCTGGGATCCAGCCCCACTCTGCTCGCCAAGTCACACTCTTCAGCATGCAGCTGTCTCCGCCCAGAGCACAAAGGTGTCCTACGGGCCAGGAGCACCATGAGTGGGCTCCTCCCAGCCTCAGTTTCCTCAACTGAGACACGGGGTAACCCTTCCTCTTTAAGCTCCCCATCCCTCAAGGGAAGGGGACCCAGTGAGTGGTTGAGAAAAATCAATACACTACAAGTGCCTCGCGCTCCTTGAAGATAAGCTTCTGACAAAGAGGGAGGTGACTGAACGCGGGAGCCCTTTCTCTGCAGCACTGATAGGGATTTCGGACTGGGGCAGGATGTCTGGGCTAAGTGCCCAGGGACACCGGCTTCTGCCTCCATCCTTCCTGCCCGACTGAGGGCCCAGACTTGTGTCTCCCGGGTTTCTGAGCTCTCTGTGTCTCTCCCAGTGACCCACACGGTGTGGGCAATGGGTGCACATCTGTTCTCGCGGAATTGAAATGTCTATGTATTCCTATCTTCACTTTCCTTTCGTCTGTTCCATCTACCAAAATGCAGTAACTAAACACACCCAACTTCCGTCTGGGAGTCTAGGCACCTGGGTTCAAAGCCTCACTGTGCCACCAATATGCTGCCACCTCTGACCTCTGCCCCTCCCAGGACCTCAGTTTCCCTGTGTGCAAAGCGGGGTGCTAGATGAGACGGCCGACGGGGCTCCCTCCCTCACGGAGCAGTCTGGAGCTGTGGACGCCTCGTCATGTGCAGGGACCTACACAGAGCCCCTCTTTTGTCTCTGAAGGCAGCTGAGATAAAACAGAATCTAATCCGCACCAGGGAGACGGGTCCTCTGCCCGAGGGGCCGCGGGCACAAATTGGGCCGTCGTGTTGCATTACTTCCGCCAAGTTGGGCCCCACCATCTCACCTCTGTCCCCCTGGCGAATGGGACAGCGTGGGGCAGACAGCACAGTGGGGGGGCAGGGGACCCGTGCCGCCACTGGGCCCCCTGACTCCGCCATCAAAGGCGACAGGCGAGGGAGGGGGCCCAGCCGGGGAGGATTTTTAATGACCCCAAATCCCGGCAACTCATTACGTCTCTGATAAGGCAAAGGGAGCTGTCACTCCCGGATGCAGCCAAGGAGACTCCCTAGAGAAATTCTGCCGCCTTCTCGCTAATCTTCTTATAAACATTGTTATTTATTTTTTCTTATTTTATCCGACATGTGTCAAGCAGGCCCTGCTAAGCCTGTGACGTCTCCAGGGAGGCCGGAGGAGGTTTGAGGAGGGCCCTGCCCCCTCCCAGCCTTTGGCAGCACGGCCCCCGCGGCCCCGCTCTCTCGCTGGCTGAGGTTCTGCCCCCGCCGCCGGCTTTGCGCTGCCCCCAGGAGCTGGGTCTCAGGCCAGGCGACGCTGGACATCTGGGGGCTGGCCGTCAGAGTTACGGACCGCGGGCTGTTCTGACCGGGGCTGCTTCCAAGGAGGAGAAGGAAGGAGTGAGTGCCACCACTGGCATCTGCGGGCACCGCACATTGTCTAGGAAGCCCCCGGGCCTCCTCCCCGCGTCTTTGGTTATCGCCCAAAGTAGCGATCACTGCAGCCGCCACCGACTAAGACCGTATCGGCCACTGTGTTCAGGCCACTGCACACATAAGCTCTCGTCCGCTCCCCACCTCGGCACCATGAGGTTGGTATCGACATCAGCCCCACGTGGAGGCAAGGGAACTGAGGCCCGGGGAGGGTAAACTCCCTGCCCAAGGCTTCCCAGGCAGCCGGGGACAGACTGGGGACTTGAACCCTGGTGCTTGGGTGCAGAGCCAACCCCTCCCTTGGGCAGCCTCCTTTCGGTGCCCCTGGGATCCTGGGAGAGAGGCCCAGCCAGGAACCTTCTCCACATCTCACAGCCAGAGAAACAGGCTCAGAGGCCTCAGACAGCTCCCAGACAGTATCTCCTGGGTTTTGTCCGTGTTACGGGGTGCTGACATTCAGGGGAAACTCTGGTCTTCTGTTACAGGGACTGGGGCCATGCCGACTGTGGAAGGAAGGTCGCAGAACTTCTACGGGGCGCAGGGAAGAAGAGTCCAGATCTGGGAGACCCCCTCTCGACTCTAGTTCCTGGCACTATAGTTTGTTTAAACCTTACGGATCTCTCCCAATGGATTGCTGTGAATAAAGCAGGCTGTAAAACAATGCATGTGGCCGCACAATCCCATTTGAGTGAATACGTAGTTATATGTGTGTCTATGTATGCAATGAAAATATTGCAGAGGGAACAAAAGATTGGATTTGCTGCTTTCAGAAAATTGGTTTCTAATGTTTACTTATTTTCTTTTGAGAGAGAGAGAGAGAGAGCATGAGAGGAGGAGGGGCAGAGAGAGAGAGAGAGAGAGAGAATCCCAAGCAGCCTTCATGCTCAGCCCCACACAGAGCTGTGTCACAGCTGTGAGCTCATGACCTGAGCCGAAATCAAGGGTCAGACACTTAACCCACTGAGCCACCCAGGCTCCCCAGGTCAGCTGCTTTGAAAATAGCCTAATAATTTAAGGCCCATATTTTCACATTTCACATTTGGGGGAAATCCTGAAACCAAGACAAGATAGACGTTTTTTAAACAACATTTTATTTCTAGCTAATTTTAACGGTACGGTACAGAAGAGTATGGAGAACTCCCGCGTCGCCTTCCCCCAGCCCTCCCTCTGTTAACAGTGTCAACAGCTTGCTTGACCTCAGGTTTCACAAAACCGTGGATGTTCATCACGACCTATCGGGGTACGTGACATCCACGGGACTTCTCACTGGTGACGTTGACCTTGATCACAGGTCAAGGTGGTTGCTGTCTGCCAGGTTTCCTCATTTGCACAGTTACTCCCTCTCCCCATCCTAGTCTTAGAAGCAAGCGGCTAAGGCCAGCCCACCCTCCAGAAGAGGGGCATTAAACTCCACCCCTGGGACATCTATGGATTTGTGGACACGTGTTAAAACCCAGCTTAGTAATTAAGAAATCGGGAGGGGAGATACTTCGAAGTTATGCAAGTTTCTCCTTAAAGTTTCGCCCCCCATTTCCAGCATCCATGGGTGGATCCAGCCCGGGGCAATTCCTATCTTGGCGTTCGAATGGGGATTTTCTGCTTTCCCTGTCCCTTCCACTTTATTCGTGGGAATCCAACATTCTTGTTACTTGCGGTGGTGTTCAAGCTCTTCCAGCTTTGGCCACTGGAAGCTCTATGTAGGCTGACTCTCCTGTTCTCTTGACCTGGCCCCCGTCATTTATTTGGATATAAGCCTATCATGTGGTTTGGGCTGTTTTGTTTTTAGCACTACCTTATCCCCCGACACCACAAAATGCTCCGGGATTGTCTCGCGTGTTCTCTGCCCAGCCCTAGAATCAGCCCCTTCTCCCAGGATCCTGGTCCCTTTCACTGGAGAAGGGTATTTAGAAACCAAGAGCCGGGTGCTAGGAAGGCGCACCTTTTTAAAGGCAGTCTTCACGTGGATAAAGGCTTCGGAGCTTCCTATCTGGAAATGACTTGGCATCCACCGTAACTCATGGGTCCTTATGCCTTTATAGTTATATATGTTTATGTAGCATGCCAGGACCTCCAGGTCTTACTCGAGCCTCATCTGCAGAATGACTTTGAAAGGTCGCTGTGAGGTTGAGGGCTGCTGCCCTGGGTTCAAATCCTTTCCTGTAACGGTGGCGTTACAGCCCCACACAGCCCGCTCTCCAGCTAGCATCCCACTTGTTCCTCTGCACGGTCAGGAGGCACAAAGCCAGAGTTTGACAGGCCTTCAAAATGTCGATGAACCACTGGGGAAATATTAAATCGTGATTTAATGATTCTCCTCAGGTTTTACCCAATTATAAATTTAATATTCCTGACATTTCCCTTCATTCCTGTGGAGCCGCCGAGACTTCAGACTGGGGAGACAGCCCCAGGAACAAGGGTGTGATTTCGAAGGAACCCGTGTGGGCAGAGTGCCTCGCCTCTCTGGCTAGCTTCCCACACGCAGAATGGGAACAATGAAGACCGATGAAGGATGGAAACAGGTACAGGCGATCGGTTTGAACTGCTACCCCTCTGTTTGCCTGACATCAAGAGCTTGGGCCCAGGACCCGGATGGACCTTGGCTCAAAACCTGGCTTCATCGCTGATCACCTGTGTCATGTGCAAGCGGGCTCACCTCTCTGGGCCTCGGTTGTTTTGTCTGTAAAGTGGGCACCGGTTCCTGCCTCGGGGTTATCATGGCGCCGGATGAGATCGTCAGAATCGAATGCTTATTAGCACTGTGCCTGACCGATGCTCAATGAGTCCTGGTGATGACAATAATAGCCACGCTTAACAACAGTAAGAACAGAGTCCCAGTGGTCAGTCAGTGGGAATACCATCATGTTGCATGGATTTAAGATCAGAACAGGAATCGAATGTAAGTATTCATTGTGTGCGTATTTTTAAAAACACAGACTTTACTTTTTAGAGCACTTTTAAGTTCACAGCAAAACTGAGCAAAAAGTATAGAAGTTTCCCACCCCCCTCCCCCCCAGCTTCCCCCGCTGTCACAATCCCACACCAGAGTGACACATTGGTTACAATCAGTGAAACTACATTGACACGTCCCCACCCAAAGTCCATAGTTTACGCCAGGAATCCCTCTTGGTGTTGTACTTTCGATGGGTTTTGACAAATGCGTGAGGACGTGTTTTCACCATTGTGGTGTCAGACAGAATTATTTTCACTGCCCTAAAAGTCCTCTGTGCTCTGCCTACTTATCCCTCCCTTCCTGCCCCACCCTTTCCCCCAATTCCTGGCAACCACAGCTCCTGTTACTATCTCCACAGTTTGCTTTTTCTAGAATGTCCTGTGGTTGGAATCGTAGAGTATGTAGCCTTTTCTTTCACTTGGTGATATGCATGTAGGTTCCCTCCATGTCTCCTCATGGCTGTAGCTCCTTTCTTTTGAGCGCTGAATAACATTCCAGCGACTGGAGGAACCCCAGTTTCTTTTTCCATTTACCTAAAGGACATCTTGGTGGCTTCCAGGTTCCAGCAATTTTGAATAAAGCTGGCATCAACATCCGTGTGCAGGTCTTTGCGTGGACAGCAGGTGTTCAACTCCTTTGGGTTGAAACTCCAAGGCGCACAATTGCCGATTATATGATGATAGCTTGCTCAGTTTCGTAAGAAGCCAGCAAACTGTCCTCCAAAGTGGCTGTCCCATGCTGCATGCCCTCCAGCAACGGATGGATGAGAGTTCCGTTCTGCCACATCCTCAGTGGCATCTGGTGTTGTCCGTGTTCCAGATTTTGGCTGTTCTAACGGGTGTGTAGTCATATCTCATTGTTTCGATTTGCAGGTCTGTCAAGACATACGATGTTGAACATCTTTTTCAAATGTTTATTTGCCATCCGTATTTCTTACTTGACGAGGTGTCTGTTCAGGTCTTTTGCCACCCCCCCCCCCAACGCCTTTTTAAATCAATGTTTATTTTTGAGAGCAAGAAAGAGTGTGAGCAGGGGAGGGGCAGAGAGGGAGGCGCAGAATCCGAAGCAGGCTCTGAGCTGTCAGTGCAGAGCCCCATGCGGGGCTCGAACTCACGGACCGCGAGATCATGCCCTGAGCCGAACTTGGACGCTTCACCGACCGAGCCACCCAGGCGCCTCTCTTTTGCTCCTTGTAAAATCAGGTTGTTTTCTCATGTTGAGCTTTAAGAATTATGGGAACGGTTTAGATAATGATCCTTTATCATATGTGTCTTTCGCAAATATATTTCCCCAGTCTGTGGATTTTCTTCTCATTCTCTTGACGGTGTCTTTCCCAGAGCGGAAGCTTTGAATTTCAGCGAAGTCCAGCTTATCAGTTCTTCCTTTCATGGATCACGTGTGTGGTGCTACATCTAAGAAGTCATCACGACACCCAAGGTCATTTAGATGTTCTCCTTTGTTCTCTTCTGGGAGGCTTAGGATTTTGCATTTTACCTTTAGGTCTATGATCCACGTTGTGATAATTTGTGTGAAGGTGTAAGGGTTGTGTCCAGGTTCACTCTTCACACGTGGATGTCTAGCTGTTCCAGCACCATTCGTTGAAAAGAACATCTTTGCTCCATTCACTTTTATTTTCATCTTGGGTTTTTCAAAGGGCCTCCCTGCACAGAGTCCTCCATGTGCCCCCAAAACACCCCTTATCCACTATCCACGGCACTGGGAAGGGCCTTTGGGAGAGAGATCTGGGGCCTGACGGCCAGGGCCTGGCTGGGCAGTGCACTTCAGCCAGGCTTCTGCTCAAGGGCCACGTGCGGGACCAGGTGACGAGGGTTGGGGGCAGGGGGTTCCCCGTGCAGGGCTACAGAGGGGTGACTAATCCTCAGGTTAGAAGGAGCAGGCCTGACCAAGGGGAACTTGCAGTAGGGAGAGGGCAGCCTCAGGCCTCCATGGAGATTCGGAGCAGAGCCCGGGGCTGGGTGACCCTGCCATCAGGCCCACCAACACATTCATACGCACCCACCTTCCCCAGGAACCTGGAGAGCTGCTAATCGGGCTACACCAGGCAGGACCCATCAAACCTTCCCATTACCACCTGCCCTCACAAGGTTTAGTTTGGGGCATCTGGCTCCTCTCTGGGCTGGAGGAGGTGGGGACTTCTGCTCTGTGCAGGCGACAGGAGATTGGTGGGGAAGCAAGGTCTGTGGATACAGGGCTGCGTCCCCCTGTCCTCAGCCAGCACCAGGGGGTAGTATCAGCCTCCGGGCTTGTTCGCCTGGGGGGAAATGGGCAGCGTGAGACCTGATCCTCCCTCGAGGCAGAGCCCTGGTCCTCTGAGAGTGTGGCAGGGGCCCCAGCCCTCATTATCCAGGCCCCTTGGCCTGGAGGCTGTATGTGAGTTGCAGCTAAAAAGTGGGGCTCCTGGAGACCCAGGCCTCCCGCCTCCCTCTCAGGACCTGTCTCCGGTAAAGAGGAACAGGACCGCTCATGGCAGGTTCACCGCCGTGAGCCAACCGCTCTGTCGGCCCCTTCTTAGCCACGATGTCTCCCTACACCCCAAGACAACCCCCAGAGCTGACATCACTACCTTCATTCCACAGATATGAAGCCCAGGAAGGCAGTTCAGGCAGGTGGCCAGAGCCACTTACACGCTTGGGGCGTGCCGCCAGAGATGTTGCGAGCCTCTGTGTCCTCACCTGTGAAATGGAACCAATCACTCCTCCCTCGCTGGGCTGCTGCGGGGCGCATGTACCACCGCAGATGTGAAGCGCATGGTGGCCATTCAGACTCAACGGTGGCTTGAACTGCTATTCCTGTGAGTGGCAACCCTGGGGTGTGAGCTGGGAATGAGCTCTAAAGCAACGTGCTCTTTCCTCTCTTCACCCTCCTGGCCCCCGGTCGGCTGCTAGAGCGGGTCCTTCACAGGGGCTCCTTCAGGAGAGAGCCCACCCCTGTGGCTCCAGTCTCTCTCGGCAGTCAGGTCTTTCTGCACTGTCCCCTCGCCTGGGCAAGAGCCAAGCCTAGAGATGGCCAGAACCAAGCCAAGGTCACACAGCGGGCTCCTGGGTCCCAGCAGGGCCCTCCGCAGAGCCCTCCGCAGAGGAGCCGTCGTCCCGAGGAGCAAAGGCCTCCTGTGCCCACTGACCACGCCATGCACCTGTCCGTCTGGGCCGGACACGGTGTCCCCGGGGTACCAAATTCATTTTCTTTTATGTCTGTTGGAGGATTGACTGCCCGGCTGAAATCCGACAAATCACAGCAGGGGCACATACAAGCTCAGCCGTGGCCCTGGGATACGTGTGGCACACCCAGGCACGCTCACACTCAAGCACACGGTCTCCCACCCTCGCACAGCCTTACCCTCACACACACACACACACACACACACACACAGATCCACACACTCACTCCAGTGTTTTCACTCTCGCACACGCGCTCACAGTCTTACGCACACCCTTGCTCTCATACATTCAATTTCACTCTCATGAACACTTACACACACTTACCCGCCAACAGAAAACACATACCAATTCACATACTCCCACGCTCCCACACGCTCACGTGGCTCTTGGACACCCAGTTCTGCAGCATCGGTGACGCGCTCTCCAACACGGGCGCAGCCAAGCAGAAGCGGCTTCCTGCTCCCCCCGCGAGATCTCATCGTTTGGCTGAATCCTTCCAAGCCCAACGCCAGAGTTGCCTCCCCCAGGAAGGCTCCCCGGCCTGCGGGGGCCTCCCCTTCTCCTCTGGGCTCCCATAAGTTAATAGCAGCCCCTTTCTCTGCTCTTGTCCAGCAGCCAGTGTTTGCTGAGCAGCTACTATGTGCCGGGGGTGCGGGATGGAGAGAACCCCTTTGAGGACAGAACAGGTGTCATGCCATCTGCGCCCCAGCACTTAGGGGAGGCCCGGCCAGATGCTGCCTGCTCTGAGTGCCTGTGTCGAGTAGACGAAGGCACTCCTTCTCCAGGCTCCTGTTGGCCAGTGCCCTTCTAGTGACCACACGCTTACCAACCTGGCTCTCGCTCACGCAGTTCCCTCCTCCCGAACACCCCTCCTCTCCGTGCCCATCTCCTCTGCATGTATGTGCCCACCCATCCCAAGCACCATCCCCCCTGGGAGGGCTCCCGTGAGTCACCTCCCAGAGGCAACGAGGCTGGCACGTGCCTGTCTCCCCGCAGAGCCATTGGCACCCGGAGAGCCGGGCCGGGCGCCAGGCAGCTCTGTGTCCACAGAGCCTCACACAGAGCGGCTTCGACCGGGGTTCGAGGCGAGCACTCCAAGACAGATTTCCTCAGTGGAACAGCCTTTGTCTCCCGAGTGACGACAGCTGGTGACAGACAGTCCCAGGCCCCCCGTTAGCCGAAGCCCTCCGTCCTACAGATGTGGCAGTTTGCAGACCGGACAGTCTCTTGCTTCTGGGTCGAGACCTGCTCCCCACCTTCCCCCTTCGTGTCTCAAGTTAGGCGTCACTTTCCCCAGGAGGCCTCCCGTGGTCCCGAATCGAAGACCCCACCCCCATCACTGCCCTGCGCTCACCGCTGTTCGTGCTTCATCCATCATCCCAGCCTGTGCTCGCCGCGAAGACAGATTTCATCCGGCCTCATCCCTGCCGCACGCCCAGGGCCTAGGGTGGTGCTCAGGATGTAGCGGGCATTTGATAAATGCTGCGGGGAGGGAAGGAGGAGTAAAACTCCATGGTCATGTAGATAGTGAAGGCTTCTTTAGTCCCAGCTCAGTCTGTCCCCGGATTTCCCCCGTCTCCGGCCCATTCTCAGGAGCCTGAGTGTTCCCATTTGATCAACTGTGCTGTAGGCCAGGTAACCCAGAGGCTCTTCCCAGGGGTACGAAGGACACCTCCCGCCATGCCTGGGAGATTCCTGACCTGGGAGGAGCTGGCTATGGCTGATCCCCTAATTCCTGGGCTGCCGCCCCCCAGAGGCAATCCCGGGCTGCCTCTGCCTCCTTCGATAACCAGGCTGGGCCTCTCTAAGCACCGCCTGGGGGAAATGAAGGCATGGCAGGCCTCTGTGCCCCTAGGAGCCAAGAGCGGCCTGGAGGAGACAGGTGCCACTGCCTCCTGGGATGGTGGAGCTGCCGAAGGGGATGACGGGAACAGGGGAGGCAGGACGTCCCTGTGTCGGAATGGCACGGCGAGGTCACACAGTCCAGCCTAGGGCTGGAGTGCTGGCTCTGAGTCTCCCTTGCCATGTGACCTTAACTGAGTCAGGTGACTCTGGGCATCTCCTGGGCATGTAATTCAAGGGCCTCCACCTTTCTCCCAGAAATAGTCTTTCCACAATGCTTATTCTTTCCCTGGCAATCCCAGACACCCAAATTCCCAAACTTGCCCTAGGATTTCCTGCCCCCCAGGACCTCATCCAGTGCAGTTGCCTCTGCTGAAGTGTCTCCCTCCCTCCCAAATCAAATGGTAGACACCCTCCCCATTCTTTGAGCTCCAGGGGAAATGCCACCTCCTCCAGGAAGCCTCCTCTGATTGCCCCAATTGCCATCACTTCCTCCTCCACGAGGTTCTCAGAAGCTCCACTCTGGCTCACGTAGGGTCCTGCCCATACTTTCTCTGGCCTTGCAAAGAGGCATGCGTGGCAGTAAGATTGTAACCTGCATGACTCCAGGGAGAGCCTTTCACATGGTAGCCCATGGAAACAGCACCCTTTGGAGTTGTGCAGTGCTTAACCTGTGCAACGATACGCGGCAGTCCTGCCTGTGTCCTGCCTCTAAGGACTGCTCTGAGGGTTCCAAGGGTTTATGACTCCTGGCCCCTTTTCTTCTGCTCATTCGGCTTTCCTTTCCCCTCTACTCAACCTCCCTGGTGCCCTCACCCAGGCCCATGGCTTAAATACCATTTCTAAGCTGATGCTCAAATCGATGTCTGTAGCACTAACCTCTGCCCCGAGCTGCGGACTCGCATGTGCACCTGCCTCCTGGAAATCTCCATTTAGAGGTCTCACAGGCGCTGCAGATTCAATTCAGCCGAGCCATCCTCTGAGTCCCTCCCACACCCCTGTTCTTCTCCCAGTCTTCTCCGTTTCCGTAAAACGTCACCCCTCCAGCTGAAGTCCTCAGAGCCATCCTTGACACCCCCTTTCCTTCCCTGCCTCAGCCGATCCGGTAGCTTGTCCTGTCGCCGGCTTGCAAGGTGCATCCTGCGTCCATGTCTAGAGCTCGGTTGTCCCGGCCATCACCCGCTCCAGGCCACCACCGTCTCTCCCTACACACCCACTTGGGGTCCCTCGGGAGCACAGCAACAAGGATGGGGGTGCGGAGCGAGGGCAAGAGAAACAGGGAAGGGAAAAAGCCACCCCCGGGCACCTTCTCCAGTTACCGGTGCTGCTGGGGCCACAAAGGACAGCAGCCTGGGGCGTTTGTTTACTGACCCGTCCCCCTGGGCAGATGGCTGCCTCCTGAGGCCTGAACCCCCTTCCCCATCCTTCTCCCAGGCTGTCCCTTGCAGGCTGAGGAGCTCATCCAGAGGAAAAGCAGAGTCCACACGTTTGGAGGGGCTTGTGCTGAGCACCTCGGCTGCGGCTGGAACCAGCTGCGGGCTGTGGGAAGGGGCGTGTGGTGCCGGAAGCAGCCACCGCCGTTCCCACGGCCGTCCCCCTACCTGCCCACCCACACAGGGCCACCAAGGTGATCTTGCACAGAGATGAACGGATTCTGTCACATCACCGCCAACACTTTTCAAAGGTCCCCATTGTCCTTAGAACAAAACCCTTGCCACGACTGACCAGGCCACCCCCGACCTCCGTACCTCCCTGCCTCCCTGCCTTCATCCTCCACATACGCACTAAGCTCCAGGCACACTGGCCTTTGGGGGCCTCAGACCCCACAGGTTCGCTCCAGCCTTAGGGACCTCTGCACCTCCCAGCCCTCCCTGGACCCCTCTCCCCGCCCCGCGGTCTTCATGTGGTCGGCTCCTTGTTATTCAAGCCTACACTTACGAGTCTCCTCCTTAGAGATCTGCCCTGGCCACCCAGTCCATAGTAGTCCTCTATCGCCATACTCTCTCCTATGTTATCCTTTCCCTTTCCTTTCAGGGCACTCGGATCTAACGCATGTACTTATTTGCTCACCTGTTTCTTGCCTTTCTCCCCCGCTAGAAGCTGATGAGTCATGGTCACGTGTGTATCTCCAGGGGCCCACCCAGTGCCTGGTGTGCAGTAGATGCTCAATAAACACCTGCTGACCGACTAAATCGAATGGGTCAGGTTCGCCCAGGAGCAATCAGAGCCTGAGTCAGGGAGTCTTGTGCACCTGCTAGATTAGGAAATGCTCTCGGGTGAGCCCCATGACAGTTAGGGAGGCAGATAGGGCAGGTCTAGCCTCAGTCTTACCCCACCAGGAGAGGAACGTGGCTTCGGGACCACGAGGTGCCACCTTTACGCGAGGGCGATTCTTTTGTGTCCCAGGTGGAGAAGTGGGGGCAGGGGGCATTAGCAGCCAACACTCCCAATAGCTGGGAGAGAGAGAGAGAGAGCAAGAGAGGTGGGGGAGGGGGGGGAGCCAAGGGTGGGGGAGGGGCGCTAACAGGATTCAGGGCAGGAAAGGACTGCCCCCCTGCTGCTCACAGATCCCAGGGCTGAAGGGGTTCAGCAGCCTGGATATCCCGGGAGCAGAAATCAGGCTTTGGAGGATCCATCCCCATCTCCATCCAGATGCCTCCTCATATCTGCCCTGATCCTGCCTGCTGTCTCCCGAGCCCATTTTCTCTTTGTGTTTTCTTACCGGCTAGGAGAACAGTGGGTGAATATTGTCCCCAAACAAGCCTCAGAGTCCCCTCCCCATCTGTAGGTCTCTGTAGCTGTTTGATCACAGGGGCAGATGGCCATCCTACTGACCACCCCCCCCCCCCACACCATTGCAGGAGTCTCTCACTGAAGCACCCACTTCAAGTCTGCTTATTTCTTGAAAAATTAGGGCCTAGGAAAGACAGTGTGCCCACAGCCAAAAAGTCTGAGGAAGCCACGGGGAGATGCCTTGCCTCCTCTTCGGTCCCTCTTCTGGGCGCATCTCTGTGTTCAGAGCACACGGCAGGCAGAACTTGGCCTTGACAAACAGTCTAGCCCCCTGACCCTGCACTCTCCGTCGCTCTGACAGTTATTGACAGGCAGGGCACTGGAGTTTTTCCCTTTTCTCTGTCGGCTCTTTTAATTCAAAACTAGAAAGAAAACTCCTATTGATTCCAAGTAACTGATAAGTTACTCGCTCCCGGGCCTTTTTAATCAGGAGCCTGAGCCTGGCTTGCAGACTGAGGGAAGAGGAGAGTGGGAGACTAGGAGCACAGATTCAGATTCTGGGGGGCTTCCCGCCCCTCCCAACCAACTCGCACAGGAGGAGAACAGTTTAGGAGGCTTCCTCCTTCTAGGGTTTGAGGATCCTAATTTTTGAACCATATAATTATCCCTAACATTTACACGACACTTTGCGTTTCCAAAGCAATTTACATTTGTAAAGCCCTTCCACATTATTGTCTGCTGTGATCAAGCTATTCCCTGCCAGGGACCGCTGGCCCAGGAGTGCTCCCTCCTCTTACCAAGCTGTGTGCATCTGGGCAGTGGAAGCCTCACTCCCAACAGTCGCGGGAAGTAGCCTGGGCAGAGGTCATTGTCCCATTTTATAGCCGAAGACATTGACGGTCAGAGATGCTGTAACCTGCCCAAAGTCACACAGCAACTGGTCAGAGTGAGACCTCTGAGCCCCTCCAGGCGCTCTGCTTCTTAGAAATGAGGTGTGGGGGTCACTTGGTTGTCAAGATACGGGGCTCACCTATCAAGCTCCTGCTTAATGTGGATCCCAGTCAGGTGGGAGGAAGAGTTTCCCGAGAACAAGGTGATTGATCATCGTGATGTGCTAACCAGAAGATGTCCCCTCCTGCAGAGAATGCTCCTCTCAGGCTAGGACCCAACCTCAGAGCGATGGACTGGATGATCTCTCTAAGGCCCTTCCGACACAAGGAGGCTCTGATTCCCAGAGCACCAGGAGAATGGACGCCCATCTGCCTGAGTGCAGGCCCCTCGGCCTACTTGTTTTCCTTCTGACACGCACCAAGGCACGAGTCACAGAAGGTGCAGGGAAAATTTACTGCATTATCAATATTTAATATCTACGGAGAGGTGACATCAGCAAGATTGCCCGACCTGGCAGAGCCATCTGGGTGGACAGTGGGACAGGCCCTGCATCTCTCGGACATCACGTCCTTCCCACACGGGCACAGGTGCAATTTGTGGGCTCCTCAAAGGGCATGGGCACTGTGGAGGGTCGCATGTTTCCCCAGCACCGGTGTGCCGGCCGGGGCGGGGGGACTTCTCCCCATGGCCCTTCGCCTGGTCCCGGGTCCAGCAGGGCTGGGAGCTTGTGATTATTCCTTGGGCCTGGGACTGGGGGTCTCCAGCTGTTCTGAAATACTGCATGAGCACGGGGCGGCTGACAATGCTGTGGGACGACCCCGACGGGGGTCTCAGAACGCCTCTCTGACATGATTTCAGGACTCTTACACCCCCGAAGTTAGAGCAAGCCTGAGAGAAGCTTGGCAGATGGCCAGAAGACACAAAGTCTGGACTTCAGTCTCTTTCTTTGTGAAATGGGGTTATGGTCCCTTTGCCTCACAGTGTTGTCACGGGAATTGAAAAAGTGTTCCACTTGAGGTGTGCCTGGCCGAGGGCTGGCCCAACCCACGCGCAGTCCCAGCCCCTCTGCTGCGCCCCAGGGGAGTAGGCGAGGACGCAAGGCCTACTGGGAGCAGGCAGGGGTGGGGGCTGAGTGTCTCTTTGTGTCCTTGAGCTGCTACAGGTCTGGGTGAGGTTGGGGAAACTGAGGCAGTGGCAGAGGCCATCCCCGCAGCCATAGGGAACCCAGAGAGCACCCAGAGTCTGTCCCAGAGAGGGCTCCTCTGCCCATGGGGTCTCTGGTCCTGTTGAGGGTCGAGTACCCTCCCCGCAGTCTGACCAGCACATCATGGTGTCTCCATCAGGAGCAGAGGCCTTCCGGTGCCCAGAAAGTGGATCCTACCTCCCTTGGGGGGAAGGGGACACCAAAAGGACCATTCCAGGGCTGTGTGAACAGCAGGGAAAACCCGAGGCTTGGCCCTGGTTGGCTGTGTAAATGTGAGCAAGTTACTTCTGCTCTCTGGGCCTCAGTTTCCCCATGTGTAAAGAAAAGGGCCGGGCGGGATTATCACCACGTGCTCTTAGTGATGAGCTTTCCCAGAGAGCCCAGAGTGGTCTCTGCCCGTGGGAAGTGCCATCCGGTGCCAGAGATTCCCCAGTGAACTGGCTGTGACAGTAGCACAGGTGACAGGGTGGGAGCCAGTGCTCCCGAGGACTGTCCAGACGAGGGACGTCCACCCCAGCCCGCAGGCCTAGGGAAGCCGATGCGCCAGGGCAGCTGTGGGAGAAGATGTGACGTTCTGGAGCGTGGATGCGACTCAGACATAGGAGGAGGGGGCGGCGGGACACCCAGGGAGCTGCTGGGTGGTGGAGGGGCCCCTGGCAGTTCTGGACCCCAAGGGGAAGGTTAGGCAGGGAGGCTGAGAGGGGTCGGAAGCGGCGTTCAAGGCAAAGGATGTCCGAGAAAGGACTGAACATCAAGTCTGGAGTGAGAGACGACAAGGGCTTGAGGGCAGGCGTGAGTGTGGTCGGCGGGTGTAGAAAAGCGGGCGGTACACAGGCCTGTGGGCCATAGGGCTGCCTCAGCACATTACTACAGAGGGCCTTACACAGCAGAACTGTATTCCCTCACAGTTCTGGGGGCCCCAAGTTCAAAAGCCTGGTGTTCACAGGACCCTGTCTGTAGGCTCCCTGCGAAGGCAGCTAGGAAGGGTCTTCCTTGCCTCCTCCAGCTGCTGGCGGTTGCTATGGCACTCTTTGGCTTAGAGATGCATGGCTCCCACCTCTGTCCCCATCGTCACATGGCGTCTCCCTGTGTGTCTGCTCCATCCCAACTTCCCTCTTGTAAGGACATCAGTCATTGGATCAGGGTCCACCCTCATCCATTATAACCTCATTTTAACAGATTGCATCTGCAAAGACCCTAATGTAAACTTTTTTTTTAAAGTTTATCCATATTTTGAGAGAGAGAGAGAGAGAGAGAGCAAAGCACGGGCAAAGAGAGAGGGAGAGAAAGGATCCAAAACAGGTTCCACACTGTCAGTGCAGAGTCTGACACCGGTCTCGAACCCACAAACCGCGAGATCGTGACTGGAGCCCAAATCAAGAGTCGGATGCTTAACCAACTTCCCAGGTGCCCCTGCGAAGACCGTATTTGTAAATAAGATCCCAGTACCAGGTGTTGGGCAGACATGGATCGTGAGGAGACACAGTTCAGCCCGGTACGGGAGGGTTGGCGGGTGGGCGTGGGGAGGCAGGGCTGACCTGGCCTGAGCCTGTTTGAGAAGGGTCATCTTGCTGAGACCAACGCCTGTGGATTCAGACAGGGCTGGGCAGCAAAGGATGGGCTAAAGGGTTGGAGTCCCTTGCTTGAGCTGTGCTGCAGGGAGCTTGCCCCTCCGTGTGCCTCCTGGTGTGGGAACACCCGAGCGACGGGCCAGCCGCGCCGGGAAAGCATGGGATCCATCCCTCAGAGCAGGGGAAGCAAGGCAATCATGGGGCCTCTGGTTCTCATCCTCGGCCTCCCTGCCTCCCTGCGTGAAGGGGCTTTCCCTCTGTGGGCCACACCTTCCCCGTGTGACACAGGGCTGGACCTGGCTGACCTCCACAGGCCGCTGTACCACTAGAAATTTGTATTTTAAGCCTGGTGCTCCCCAGGCGAAGGGAGTCAACCCCAGGGATGCTGGGACGCCCCAGAGGCTGGCTCCGGAGACCACTTGTCAGCCCCTGATACGAGCATAAAGTGCTAAGACACAGCCAAGCTCGTCGCTTCATTTTTAGGGAGAAATCGGGGCGTCTGGAGTGGCTGAATGTCACAGGCGAGGGACGGGGGGGACATGAAAGGCAGCGAGCAGGGACGAAAATTGTGCTGCTCCTAGCAACCCTGGCCCTGCAGCGTGGCAGATGCCATTCCCAGCCAGCGGGGTGTTAAATCTACCCGGGCTTAGCCCACCCCGCGCTGAGGGCAGAGCAGGGACCCACGTTCCCGCGGGGGCGCTCTGTGACACCCCACACTCAGGTCCTTCCCAGGGCCCCTCCTGGATCCCCGGGGGCTGGAGTGGTCCCCTCTGGCCTCCACCTCCGGGTGGCACGCCCCACCCTGTGGCCAGCCGCCTCTGGGGTCTGTGGGCAGCCGGTGGGACGGGCCAATTGGCCAGACTCCCAGAGCCAGAAGCCCCTTGGTTCTGAATTTCCATGACCACACACACACACACACACACACACACACGAGAACAGGGTCATGTGCATCTGCCCGCAGTCCTGGTCGTCCACACTCACACATAGCATACATGAGGTCCCCCGTCTATGAGTCCCACGGCCCCCAGGACCAGTTCCTGGTCAGCACAGGCACGACTCACGTGGGCTCCAAATCCCTGCCTGGGAGGATAGTGCTGCCATCCCTCCCTCCCTCTACTGCCAGATGGAGCCCAGTGTGGGCAGGGCCTCACTCTCTGACCCCTCTGTGCTCAGAAAAGGTGTGCATCTTGTTTCTTGGCCCTTCCCTGCCCCTTTCCCCACGTAGGACACACCAGTAGGACCCAAAACACCCCATGGCACGCCCTCTTAATTTGGATACTCACACAGCAGCCCTGAGATAGGAATTTGGAGGCAGGTAGTTTTTTTTTTGTGAGAGGATCTCAGGAAACTTGGTGAGGGAGTGAGGTATGAGGCAGGGAGGGTTGAAAAGGCAATGGAAGGTGTGTTCCTGAGTGGGGTCCTGCTGAGAGCAACGGGGGCTTGACCCTGCTTGGATTCTTCTGGAAGCCTGGATAGCACACACTTCAGAACGTCTCTCCTCCCCAAGGGACAAGGATGCCCAGGTGTTTACCCATCATTACCATCCCTTATCGCTTGAGGATGGTCAGCTCCAGGGCACTTCAGACGTGCTCCCCTCAAGGACGCTCCTCAACTAAATACCCTCCAGAAGAGAGACACCAAACACGGGCAACAGGCACAGGGCCCTAGACTGCTGGGGTGCACTGAAGGGGGTCACCCAAGTGCCCATTTCTTCTGTCCCAACTGTATGTGTAAATATCCATGTGCAAGCTACACACACTTACACGCACACGCACATGTATACACACACCCCTATGCACACATCCTCACCATTCTCCTTCCTCTCTCCGCCTCGGTCCTCTGCTCCTGACTACCTGGTCACAATCTGGTCCAGAGAAGTAGGGGACCTGGACCTTCCTTCTCCTAGAATGGCCTGTTCTCCGCAGTTGGGGGGGGGGGGAGTCCTGTCCCCAAGCCCCTCCACTCCACTTGGCTCTCAGCTTTCAGCGCCTGGCTTCGGCCCAATCTATCAGCCGCAATCTCAGGCTTTGAAGCTGGAGACTCCCCCAGCAGACAAAGGGGCAGCTGTTGGGTGGGGGGGACCCTGGGTGCCAGCCCAGGTGTGTGGCGATTATCTCGGGGGCCTAATCAAGGTGCCTTGTCCCTTGCTTGGCTGCTGAATGAAGGCGGCCCCCACCCCTTCCACCACTCCCCGCGTTGACTGCCAGGACAGCGACAGACACCTGCTAGGTCCCCGACCCCTTCCCTCCCCTGCCCTTTCTTCCTTTTGTACCAGCACAAAATGGGACAAAGCCAGGCCCCACCTGGTAAGGGGGAGGCCCCAGGGCTCCCACTTCTCAGCTGTGACCATGCTCTGCCAGTGAATGCCAGAATTTTGGATGGAGAAGGGGGTCCCCGCAGAGAGATTGACAGACAGACGGACGGCAGCCCAGGATGGCCAGCCGGATAAGAGATGGCTGCAGAGGGCTGCCTTTGGGGTGGGGGTGCGCAAGAGGAAGGCGCTGAACGAGATGCAGCTTCACCCTCCCCAGGGACCCTGCCAAGGTCTCTTTTGTCCCCAGAGCCCATGTGGGAAGCAGGGCCAGAACCAGCCCCATCTTTTGCAGAAGGAGTTGAGAAGAAACAAAGCTCAGAGAAAGTGAGGGGCCAGCCATATTTACACCAGCCCTGGGCCCCAAGGCCAGACTGCTGGCCGGGATGCCTCCCTTGGACACCTGTCTTAGTGTCTACGGCAAACTGCCCTCTGCAGGGTGGGCTCGTGGGTGCGATATAGAGCAGGTGGGTTAGCTTGAGTGGACTGTCCCAACCTGACCTTGGGCAGCCTCCTGTCTGCTGGCCTCCCCTCAGGGGCCAGGGGCGGCTAGACCCTCACCTTCCCTTCTTTTTCCTCTTCCTCCTCACCTTCCCAACTGTTTCTGAACCTGCTACGTGGCAGACCTGTGACTTCCCTATACAATATGTGTGTGACGTCGAGCAATAAGGTGGCCTCAGCTTTTCCTTGGAGGCTGGGAGAGAGGGAAGGAGCAGGTGCAGGGATGGGGGGAGCTGTTGAGATGGGGACGGAGATCCTCTTGGCCTCAGACTCCACCTGGAGAAGAGCCAGAGACCACGAGCTGGACAGAAACAGAGAGAAGCCGAAGTAGAAAGATGTTTGCTGGAGAGAGGATAGCCAGCTAAGCTCGTCGGCGTCCGGGCCATTAACATGAGCCATGGGCTTCCCCAGGCCCATCCTTCAGAGTCAGGGGTGGGGGCTGGCGAAGGAGGGAACACATTATTCACAGCTAAAGAAAGACTCATTACTTTGCACCAACCTTTGGCTGGTATTGAATATACCATCGCTCCCCTCTTAACAAATGGCTTCTTCAAGGTTTAATTAACTTCTTAGCACCCTTGGGCAGGCAGCCTGGCCCCCACCATTGGGTGAAGCCTGAGTCCACCACGTTGAGGGGCAGTGGTGGCCTTCGGGAGAGACAGCTTCTGCCCAAGTGGAGGGGACGACGGGGGAGTGGCCGGGCCCTGCTTGCCCAGACACCTGTTCACGTGACAGAGAGGAAGACTGAGGCTTGGAGGAGAGAAGACAATGTGGGCAGCTTGCTCAAGGTCACACAGTAAATGGAGGCAGATCCTGGCCTAGAGTCCAGGCCCTGAGCAAACAGAAGGACGCGTCGCCTTCCAGAGCCTTCCCCGTGCCTTCCTCTCCCAAGGTCATTAGCTGCGGTATAAACACAGCAAAAAGTATTTCTGTAATTACTGGTTGAAGTTGATCAAGGCTCACAACAGAGTTGGCCTGAGACTAAGTTCCTTCAAATAACCATTCTCAGTGCCGTAAGCACTTTGCAAGCCCTTGTGATGGGCCAGATGCTGTGCTCGGCCCCTTCCTGTGGGACTGCATCTAATTCCTTACATCGATCCCACGAGGCTGGTATTATTACTATCCTCATTTTTCCGATGAGGAAACTGAGGCCCAGAGAGATAAAGTGTACCCCAGAGTCACATTGCCTGAACTGTGGGCTATATTGCTCCTATAGAGAAGAACTCACGCCGTTAGACCCAATCTTTCCACGGAAGGAGAAACTTGAGGACCTGCCCAAGGTCACTCAGTTCATAAGTGGACTCTTGACCTTTCCAGTGGAGGACCATATCGCCCATAGCCCGTCCTCTGCTCCATTCCATCCGTCTCCCTGCACTTAATCTCCTGGGCTGTGCCTGCCGCGCCCCCCCCCCCCCCCCCGCAGCTTTGTGAGCCACACCGAGAAGCCCCTGAGCAAAGGGGCCAACCTGAACTTGGGAGTCAACCCCAGGCGGAAATCCTGCTCCGTAGTTTTGCCCTTGGACAAGTCACTCTGCCAGCAGAGCCTCAGTTTCTCCATCTGGTGAATTGAAATGTGCAGCACAGGGCACTGGGGAGAATTAAATGTGCTTAAAGCACTTGGCCCAGTGTCTGACTCAACACAGAATGCACTCGATAGCAGTATCACTGGAATAAGGGCTCGATCTGGCCAGGAACCCCTGCCTCCCTCCTGCATCCAGCTACTGCGGTGACCCCTGGAAAGGCCTGTCCAACAGCCCCTGTCCCCCATTAGAACTGGGGCAGAGAAGCACCGGAGGACACTAGAGGCCAAAACAGAGCCCTCCCCGCCTAAGGGGAGCAGGAGGGCCGCTTCTCGGGCTGCGGGCTAATTAATCGCGCCGGGCTGACAGCAGAGAGGGGCTGAGCTTTTTGCCGACGAGTCCAGAGCGGTGATGGAATAATGGGCTCTAATGCACTGATCTTCTCCGGGGACCTGTCTTTCATCCCCAACAAAACTAATTAATGACAGCAATAAATAAACCAATCCAGCCCGCACTGCCCGGAGAGCCAGGGCTCTTGAAGAAAAGCCTGTTGCTGGCCAGGCCAGGGAGCACTGTGGCCTGTCGTCCTCTGTGCAGGTAGAGTGAGGGCCCTATGATGTCACGTGGGATGGGACAGAAGGAATCAGACCCAAGAGATCCAATCACTCCCATGCTGAATACTTGGGACCCTTGAGTTCTGATCCCAGACCAGTCACCACACTGCTGTGTGACCTTGCCAGGTTATTCTACATCTCTGAGCCTGGGATGTTAACCCTATTTGGATACAACACATGTAGCCTATAAAACAGGAAAGGTCACAGTTCCCTTTATGATTTAGCAAGTAGGATAAGGCCAGGCACATCACAGGAAGGATGTCCCATCCATGGGCCTGTGGCCAGTTAATGCTGTAACATAAAAAGCACTAAGATCAGTGCTTTCAAACTTTGAGAATTCCCTGAAGAGCCTCATGGAATCCAGATTGTGGCCCTCCCCTGGAGTTTCGGAGTCAGAAGGGCCTGAGAATTTGCCTTTCTGACAAGTTTCCAGAAGATGCTGAGGCTGCTGGTCAGGGACCCCACTCTGAGAACCAGTGGTCTAGACTGAACGCCAAAGACTTGGGTTCTCATCCTGTCTCGGGTCTGGTTAGCTTGGGGTCACTGTCTTCCCTTCTCTGGGCCTCAACGCCTCCATCTGTACATGCGAATATGTGTGGAGGGGGACGGGACTCGTCATGACTCTGCCTGTTCAGGCAGCTTGAGACCTCCCATGTGGCATGTGACATCAGGGCCACTGTCTGTTCATGAGCCAAACTGGCTCAAAGTAGAGGCACAGCAGAGATCCTTTGCCGTGGCTGGCACAACAAAGGAACCCGTCAGCACCTTTTGAGGAGCTCCCACCCCATTTATAACGAACCACATACCCCCAGCAAGTGGCGGCCCCCCTAGTCAGTGCGGAAGTTCTCGCCTCTTGGTACATCCCCACCTAGTGGTTCCTACCTCTTCTAGCACACCCCCATTAACAGGAAGCTCACTCCCTCTCATGGGAGGGCCTTCCATCCCAAGCTCCTAAGAAAGGGTTTTTTTTGTTTGTTTGTTTTCAGCACAAGTCCAAATATGCCTCTTCGTGATGGAATCCCTGGGCTATCCCCGTCTGGGTTTCAGTTTCCTCAAAGGTCCCTTTCAGCTTTGCTATCATGACACCTGCATCAGAGACGGGTCTCGACTGTTCGCTGCCGTGGAACCTTGGGAGAGCCGGTGGGAGCTCCGATTCCCCGTGGCCCCTCTGTAGGATGGGCAGAAATGAGATAAGGAGGTGAGACTCTAGAGCCCAGGGTAAATGGGGGAGGCTCTAATCACTGTTATATGGTATCTTTGCCCCTGCCTGGAGTTAGTTTGGCTTGGAATCCCAGTTCTAGGTCAGCTGACTTTTCCCGAGGCCTTTCTGTCTGCAGATGAGCGTGAGCTAAGTCTCCTCCCTGGATATGGGGCAGTTTCGACCATAAGCACCCCCAACTTCTGTCGGCTCTCACACCTGACCCCCCCTTGCAGCCTGTGGCCAGGGCCCCCTCACTGAGCAACTCTACCGAATGTGCTGGAGGCCTGGGTCAGAGGCCTGGGCTGCCTGCAGACTGGGTGATTGTCCACAGTGGCGCGAGTCCTGGCTCCGGCTTCCGTGTTACAGCAGCCCAGCACCGCAGGGCCTGGCCTGGGATCTCACCGGTGTTTGATCTCGCTACTGCTCTCGCTGCCTTGGACACTCAGGCAATGGCCCTGCAGCCCCTGCCTAGCACCCGAATGACATTCCCAGGGTCGTGCGTGCGTGCATCACGGCCCATCTAAGTGGTGTCCGATTGGCAGGCCTCAGCTGATGGGTCTGTGCCTGAGCTGCAAGAGAGGCTGGGAAGTTGAGAGGCTGGGATGTTTGGCAGCTTCCCTTCAGGAGAGGGAAATCCTCCAGAATCAGAAAGAGGGTTCAGATCTGAGGCAGGAGAAACATTCTAGAGGCCACTCCTATTCAATGCAACCCACCTTTGGTGTGCATCAATGTGAAGAAAGGTCACAGTCAGGATGCAGATAAAAATAACCGCTCGCTCTGAGCACTTGCTATGTGCCAGACACCCTTCTAAGGGATTGTCACCTCCTCTAGGGACGGATCACCTCATCTAGGCCTCTCAGTATCCTTAGAAGGGAGGAGCCTTTATTATTGCAACCATCGCCTCTGTCTCACCAACAAGAGAAGAAAAACCCAGAGAGGTTGCCTGTGGTCATGCAGCTGGCCGGAAGCGGACCCTGGGCGTGAACGCCACTCTCTGGCTGCTGGGCTTACGTTCCTGTGTTCTCTGCTCTTCCTCTCTGTCTTACGTGTAGGAGACCCAGCCACCGTCCCCAGGAAACAGGAGAAGCACCCGCAGCTGAAATACAAGGCAGGTGGCGCCCAGGCCTGGAACCACTGAGTAGCCAGGCACTTGGGTATAGAGGGGAGGTCAGTACGATCCCCAGGATAATGTGGAAGACGCTGTAGAGAAAGGGTCAGGGGTCAGCTGGGGAGGGTCCTTCTGCCTGAGCCCATCCTGTTCACTGGCTTTCCCAGTTCAGGACCCAGTCGGACTTCAGAGACTTGCCCACTGCAGGAACAGGAACTGTCAACATGGGGAGGTGAGGGGTGCTTTCCTATAGGGCCACCATGGACAAGACTGAGCCAGCCCTGCCCAGACAATGCCAACTGTCCCCAAGAGCCAGAGGTCCCTTTGTGGCATCTGTGAATACATGGGATCCAGGGTTGGCCCAGGGTACAATTCCCAGTGGTTTCCAACCCTGACTCTACAATGGAAGCACTTGGACTCAACTGTATGTTTCATTATCCGTGCCTGGGCCCCGCTCGCAGGGATCAGGTTTAATTAATTGGTCTGGAATGGGCGTTGGCATTGGTAGTGGGAAATGTTCCCCAGGTGATTCTAGCAGGCAGCCAGGGTGCAGAGCTCTTGTCTCTGGGAATCTGGATCTCCTCTAGACCTGGGGAAGTTAGGAGGGGCTCCTCCATGGCTGTGTCCCCACCCCCAAGCCCTTTGGAGGAGAGGGCTCCCACAGTAGGCGGCTACATGCCATAAAGTGAACACAGAACAGGAGGCTGTGAAATACTCCTTTCACCAGAAATATTCCAAGGCACTCAGGGCCACAGGGCAGCCTGGCGGGAGGCCAAGACCTCTTCACCTAGAGCTGCCAAGAGGAGCCACACCCAGGGAGAGAAATTCTGAACGGTATAAAAGGCTCCATGAGCCATAGTTCGTGGGGATCTTGCCTCTCTGGGCTCCTCTAGCCCTGATGGACAGCCTGGTAACCTAACAGATGGGACCAGCTCTGATTAGACGGTATCCTGCTCAAAAGCCTTGTGTAGCTCTTTGTTACCCTCAGGGTAGAGTCTCAGTGCCTCAGCCTGATGTTTGAGATTCGCCAACAGCTGGCCAACAGCTGGCCAACACCTACCAGTCACCCACCAGTCTCCTTTACGTATATGGGGAGTGCCCAGAAGCTCCGGGGTGCTGGCAACAGGGTCGCTGTGGGAATTCAATAATGTGGAAAATGGGGCACCTGGGTGGCTCAGTCACTAAAGCATCCAACTTTGGCTCAGGTGATGATCTCACGGTTCGTGAGTTCGAGCCCCGCATCGGGCCCTCTGTGGTCAGCACAGAGCCTGCTTCGGATCCCCTACCCCGCCCCCTCTCTGCCCCTCCCCAGCTCATTCTCTCCCTCTCAAAATATATAAGTAAACTTAAAAAAAAAATGACGTGCCAAACGTAAAATGCCTAGCACAGGTCATGACGCACAGGCAATCTTTTAAAAGTGCTAACTACCATCATCGCTGTCACTGTCATCATCTTCTTCATTGCTGTCACCATCGTCACCCTCCTGGTCATCCTCACCACCATTCATGCCTTTGTTGATTCTGTCCCTTCCTCCTAGACTGCTTTCATTCCTTTCTCATGCACAAAGGGCTATAAGCGAACATAAGTCCCGCTTATCCCACATGGCCCAACTCAGATGCAGCCTCCTCCACGAAGCTTTCCTGATGCCCACAGTCAAGGAGTGCAGGATGCCCACCAGTGCCCGTGTGTGTGTGTGTGTGTGTGTGTCCTCTCTCCTCTTGCCCTAAACTACAAAACTTTCCAGGTCACCAGCTCCAGCTCCTCTCTTACACCTCTCTGCTTCCCTCCATCTACCCCCCACCTCTCTGAGCAGTTTCCCGGGTAACCGGCCTATTTACAGAACAGATGATCAACATGACAGGCACTCAGGACCGGAGGAAGCACTGGTGTTACCCACTTCTGTCTCCCTGGCTCCCATCAGCTGCCTCGTAACCTATGTCCCTTCCTGATGTTACCATCTATCAAACCTAACCCCCCCCCCCCC
>NW_024412404.1:12156842-12229643 GCF_014898765.1 Herpailurus yagouaroundi | reverse complement strand
AAACCTAACCCCCCCCCCCCCCCGCCCCAATGCAACTCCTCTCCTGTCCTAGACGACGGCCCAAGCCAGAGGACATACATGTGGTTTCGGGTCTGGGTCTTGCCACTTTCTGGCGTGTGTCCTTGGATGAGTCACTCCCTCTTTGGGAGCCTGAGTTGTCCTTTCATGCACAGGAAGTGTAGTACAGGGATAAAAGATTCCTCAGTCCCTTTCTGACTCAAGCATCCTGAGTCTCGCAGAGGTAGGAGAGACGTGTGGGCCCTACTCATGTGGCTGTCCCCCTTCTAAACAATCGATATTATGGGGTGGTTTGAGGGCTCCTTTCACGTGGCTCTGCACAGCTCAGGCCTCCTTCCTGCCCAGAAAGGCAGCAGTGGTCTCTCCCATGTTCTGGAGCGGCCGGCTGGTCTGGGAGCTGAGGCAGGCCCCAAGCGACGCACACCCAGCCTCCTCTCAGCTGAGAGGCTCAGAGCTCTTGGCCCGTGAGCCTGAGGGGAGGGATATTTACGGTTTAATAACTGTCCTATCGATTCTCATTTATTTGCCGCCAACGGGGCTTACCAGGGGAGTGAAGGCGAGAGGGCCGTGTTTGTAAATAAGTCTCCAGTTGGCCCCATCACTCGGCCTGCCAGGCTTGTGAGGAGGTGAGCTGGGTTAATAGACTGCAGTGCCCTCCACTTAGCAGAGCCCTGACATGCAGCCGCCCCCGGGACCCTCCTGAGCCCAGGCCCTTTCCCTGCACTCTTTACAGTTAGCAGTGCACTTCCATAGCCATTATCTCTTTTGACTGTCTCCTTGGAAGGAAGAAGAGCAGGGGTTGTCAGCCCATCTAACAGATAAGAACACTGAGACATAGAGATTATGTAATTTATTTGAAGACACGTTGCCAAGGTAGAAGGGGTGAGGCAGGAGTGCAACCTGAACAACTTTGACTGGCTGACTCTATTAGTCAGCTACTGCTGTGTAACAAACCACCCCGAAATTTAGTAGCTTAAAATAAGAACTGTTATTTCTCAGGAGTCTATGGTCTCATGAGTCTGTGAGTTCAGCTGATCTGAACTGGGCTTGGCTGCTGTGGGTTGGGCTCAGTCAGGTGTCTGTGGTGAGCTGGAGGGTTATCCGGAGAGGTGACCTCAGCTGGGACGACCGGGCTGTACTGTATGTGTGTATTGCATCTCACCAGCAGGCTGGCCTGGGTTTGTTCCCACAGAGGTGGCAGGAGCCTGAGAGAAGCAGCAGAAATGTCCCCGCTCCTTAATTTGAATCATTTGCTACTCCCCCACTGGCCAGGGCACGTCAGTGTTGGAGAGCAGGACTTAAAGCCACCTGTGCAGCAAGGTATGACCAACCGAGACCACCAACGCCATCTACCACAGCGGCCCAAGCGCATTGCACTTTTGCTGTTTTCCAGCGTTCTGCACTTGCCCTTACAAAGAGTGGAAGTCTCGAACAAACAGGGGATCCTGTTGTCTTTTCCTAAGTCTGGGCAGCAGGGTCGGCCCTCTCGAGAAGCATGAGGCTTGATCTGGTGGCATCAGAATGCAAAGCTGAGTTCTACGGGTTTTGGTGTAAGACATGGAGGGACCAGACTTTCCGAGGACCAAAGCTGTCCCATGGTAGAAGAGGCTTCTCAGAGAGAGCACGTGAGCTCCCCATCACTGGGAATGTGTACGCGCCGATGAGATGCTGACTGGACGGCTGCAAAAGGGATCTGCTTGCAATGAGACTGGATGCCGACCAGATAAGCCCCAAGCTTCCTTCCCCGAGCTCCACAAATCCAAAAGCTTCTGAAAGAGTGGTCCAGTTGCTACAGACCCATGGCTGAGGAAGGCTCCTAGCCAACCCCTACCACCTCTCCTGGTCCGGCCGGGGCATAGCAGGTCCCAAGTGCAAGTCCAAGGCAGAGCTGCCTTCCAGCAGTGGGCACAAGATAGTGAGGGGCTCCAGAATCTCCCCTCCAGCCCTGCTGGAAAGAAGGGGGGAGAACACTCAGGTGGAACACCCCAGTCGATGCCAGAGAGGCCGCCTGGCAACATAAAGAATGTGGACCCTGAGCCAGACACACACCCGGTGGGAACTGACCCGAGGTCAGCGCCAGCTCCCTGCCAGCCTCCTGCCCTCACTGTAAAGGGGATAACCCTGCCGTGCTGGATGGTTGCGAGGGTGAACTGAGATCATGGAACTGGAACTTCCATGAGATGAAACAGAGACCCAGCAATCGCTTTTTCCTTTTCTTTCTGAGTCACAGCAGAGAAAAACAAGAGCTGACATAAAATCCATCCACGTTCCCTCAGGCCCACTGTAGTGGCTCGCCTGTGCCCTTGCCCTGTGCGTCCAGCGGGGTCAGCTCAGACTTCTGGGTGGGAGGACACGGGGTCCCCAAGGGAAGGGCAGGAGCCGGGCCAGGGAACAGGGGGCCCCCCCTCTCCCACTCCCACCTACATCCAGCCACCAGAGCAGGGTGACTGGCCAGGGAGGCCCAGGATGGACTGGGACGATTCACCAACCACTGCCCCCTCCTCCAATTCTGGCCTCCTTCTGGAAGCGCCCCTTCACCGTGGGCAAGAACCTCCCTGATGGAGAGGTAGGTGGGGAGGCGGAAGGAGAAGGTGGTCTATTGATGGCCTTTTCCATTTTCCACTTTCCGGGGCCTTGGGAGGCTTGTAGATAATAATACTAACAGAGCCTCACCTTTGCACAGAGCCTCAGAGTTCTCCCCCTGAGTCTGCATGGCTTCCAGGGGACCAGGCTCCAGGCACAGGGGTGGAGCCGTCCTGCGGTCGCCTGACCCACCGGCCGCCTCACCGACCAGCGGACGGACGCAGTGACTGACAGACCCGGTGAGCGTCTGACTGACAGATGTGCGGACCAGCTGGCTGACTACTGACTTTCTTGCTGACTGACACAGCAACTGGCCAACTAACCGGCTGACAGATACAGTGAGTGCTGACGGACAGACTGTAGCCGTGACGGACTGACATAGTGAGTGGATGAGGCACATACGGATCGATTGACTGCAGACGGCCTCACGGACTCCCCGACTCAAACACTGACCCCACGACCTATGAACTGACCGATTGATAGTGTCTGATAGGCTCATGGATTGCCTGACTGACTCACCCAGGACTGACAGACTTACCATCTGATGAGTCTGACTGACAGACTCATGGGATTTCTTTTTAAAGCATTTTTTTTAAGTTTCTTTTTTTATTTTTGAGACAGAGAGAGACAGAGCATGAACGGGGGAGGGGCAGAGAGAGACGGAGACACAGAATCGGAAACAGGCTCCAGGCTCTGAGCCGTCAGCCCAGAGCCCGACGCGGGGCTCGAACTCACGGACCGCGAGATCGTGACCTGAGCCAAAGTCGGACGCTTAACCGACTGAGCCACCCAGGCGCCCCCAAAATTGCCTATATTTAAGGTATACAACATGATGTACCTGTATGTGGGGAAATGATTATCGCATCCAAGGTAATTAACACATCTGTCACTTCGCATAGTTACCTTTTTATTTGTGTGTGGGGAGAACCCCTAAGATCTACCCTCTAAGCACATTTCAGGTGCCCTATAGAGAACTGTTAAGTATAGTCACCACACTGTACCAGATCATGCACCCTGCACGACTCAAACGTGTGCCCTTAGACAAACGTCTCCCCGTTTATCCCACGCCCCAGCCTCTGGCAACCACCACTCTACTCTCCGTTTCTGGGAGTTGCACTTTTTCGGATTCCACGTTTAAATGAGATCATGCCGTGTTTGTCTATCCGGCTTCTTTCACTCAGCAGAATGTTCCCCGGGTTCAACCGTGCTCTCACAGACGGCGGGGTTTCCTCCTTTTTGAAGGCTGAATAATATTCCATTGTGTGTGTGCCACATTTCTTTATCCACTCATCCGTCAGTGGGCATTTGGGCGGTTTCCACATCTTGTGTATCGTGAACAGTAAACACTGCAATGAACATATGCAGATATCTCTTAGAGATCTTGATTTTCCTTTTCTTTAGATATAGCCCCAGAAGTGGGATTGTTGGATCCTGTGGGAGTTCTACTTTTAGTGTTTTGTGGAATCTCCATGCTGTTTTCTACCGGTTTACATTCTGGCATCGGCCTTTTGGGAAGCCTCCTGAGCATTTCTGATATGTGGCAGGGGCTTAGTGTCCCCGGCTGGCCCGTCACCGTGTCTCGACTTCCCGGCACCGGGGCTTTCCCTGGGGACAGGTAGTGGGTCGGGGGTGGCTACAGTTTGTCTTTCCCCCAGCTTCTTCTCTTCCCGTAAATGCCTGTCTTGGCGGCCCAGGCAGCTGGAGCAGAGACCTGCCTGGATGTTCCTGGCTCCAGCCTGGCCTCAGGCAGAAAGACTGTCAGGAGTTTGAGGGCCTTTGGGGCTGATAAGGGGAAAAGATTGTATTAGTCAAGGCTCCCCAGAGAAACAGAACCAATAGGATAGATATAGACAAATATAGAGAGATAGATAGATAGATAGATAGATTTATTATAGGAACTAGCTTACACGGTCACGGAGGCGGGAAGTCCCACGATCCACCGTCTGGGAGCCAGAGAAGGAGGAGAGCGGGCGGTGTAATTCAGTCTGCCTCTGAAGGCCTGAGAACCTGGAGGCACGCCGGGGGGGGGGGGGGGGGGGGGGCGGCTGGGTTAAGCCTCAAAGTCTCGAACTGGAACTTCAGGGGCATCTGGCTGGTTCAGGTGGTTGTGCGTCCGACTTCGGCGCAGGTCACGATCTCGCAGTCCGTGAGTTCGAGCCCCGCATCGGGCTCTGTGCTGACAGCTCGGAGCCTGGAGCCTGTTTTGGATTCTGTGTCTCCCTGTCTCTCTGCCCTTCCCCCACTCATGCTCTGTCTGTCTCTGTCTCTCTCTCTGTCTCTCCCAAAAAATAAATAAACATTAAAAAATGAAAAATAAGCGACAACAAAACCTGGAACTTCAGCCTCCAGGGCAGGAAAGGTGGAGGTCCCAGCTCAAGAGAGGAGTGCTAATTCACACTTTCTCTGACTTTTTTGTCCTACTCGGGCCCCCGCTGGACTGTTTGATACCAACCCACACGGTGCAGGCATCTTCCTGAGGCAGCCTGCGCTCTACAGATTTAAATGCTAATCTCTTCCGGAACCACTCTCACAGATGCACCCAGAAACACTGTTTTACCAGCTCTCTGGGCCTCCCTTTAGCCCAGCCAAGGTGACACACAAAATTCAGCACCTCAAGTGTATAATCATGAGAGGCAGTAACCACGACAAGCTTTACTGGGTGGCGCTCGGACAGGGTTACATGAGAAGAGACGTTTCTCACAGCGCGGACTCGTGCGGAGTTTACAGCCAGGGGCCCGCCATGCAGAGGGGCGCAGGACCAAGTTCAGTCCCCAAGAGAGAGGGCCTGCACGTCTAGGTGACCTCCCTGTGCGGGTTCACGGCGAGTCTTGGGGCCAGAGAGCTCTGTCCCATCACTGGCCAGCAGGTGCGGGGTGAGGTTTGGTTAAAACTCTGCTTAGGTGGGTCTATTTTTAAACTACTAGAAGCGTCACAATTTGAGTTCGGTGCCAGCAGGCTTTCCAGCGAGCAGGCCTTGGCGGGGCCGTGAAGAAATACGTAACCTAGGGGCCAACCCATAGAGGTCGTCTTTGGCTCATGTGGATACATGGCAGGGACTCCAGGGGACAGAGCCCAAATGGGGGCCTCTTTCAGTCTAGAACGCACCACCCCCAGCAGGCTGAGGTGGCTCTCAGGTCAGTCACGCTGCCTAGCAAGGCTTCATCTGCATTGCTGGAAGATGGTTTATAATAAGTAGCACATACAGTATCCCCCTCTTTTTGCTTCAAACGCTTGCTGTGCACCAGGCCCTGGGCTGGCCGCTCTGTCTGCCTCCCGAGGCGCTTGGAGCCGGGGTCCCCGAGCGGCTTTCCCGGCATAGCCCTCTTGCGGCCCCGTTGAACCCCGTCTGCCCTCTTCTTCTCATAACCCACGATCTTCTCGAGTGTTGTCCATGCAAATGCCCTTGGCAGGGAGGTGTCAGGGAGGATGGGAAGCCACTTTGGAGTCAGACGGCCGATAACGGCAAGAGACCCCACATCAAGCATCTCCTACACACATGGTCTCTTTTGGCCTCCGTAACAAACTCCCAACGAATTGGGTCGTAGTCTGTGCTCGTATAAGACCATGTGCGCGCCTGTGTATACACAAAAGGCGGCACGCTCTGCGTGCTGGTCGGCACCTTGTTGTTCCTCTCAACGATCCACCTTGTCGATTGTTCCATTACATCTTGAGCGTTTCAGTGTGTGGCTGTAGCATAACCTAGCACACAAACCTCTCTTGGTGGATATTGCGATTGTTTCCAATATTCCTTGTATTTGGCTCATTCGGGCAAAGAATTTCCAGAAGTTGCATGTCGGTGCCATTCTGAGTAACTCAAGGAGTTGCAGCCGGCAGGTGAGGTTCAGGTGGGAGGAAACCCAGGCTGTGCTTCTTGGAGGGGGGAGGGGAGAGAAGGGGGAGGCTGAGGGGGGACGGAGGGGGCAGACGGTGAGAGTAGGTGAAGGCGGGAGGGTGGGGATGATCTGGGGCCATGTGGGGAGGCAGGTGGAGTCAAGGCAGCAGGGTAGAAGGTATCTAGAAGGTATCATGTGTGTGTGTCTGTGTGTGTGTGTGTGTGTGTGTATGTGTGTGTGCTTCCATCTTTCCCAAAGTCTGTTCCAAACTGCCGTGCTCCACGCCTCCCTGCACCTTCTCCCCACTCCCCCGCCCCCACCTCCCTCACCCCCAGCCTGGGAAAATCCAGTCAGAATTAATAAAAGCAGCAGATTGCTTAGAGACGAAGGGCGAGGGATGGAGACAGTTCGGGAGCCTGGTATTTCCCTCATGTGCAATAATCTGGTGGTGAGATCTGGAATTAAAACCCCTTTCCTAGAGCCTTTATTAATATTAGCTCCTAATGCATAATTACCTGGAGAGCCCAGGGGGGCTGCTGTTGTGTCCCCACCCCTGCTCCTCCCCTCCCCTCCCCTCCCCCCAGCCTCCAAACTGCCAGGAGCCACAGCAGGGCACAGAGGCAGACTGGCTCCTCTCCCAGAGGTGGCACCATTTTGGTGGTCTGGGCTCTTGAGCTGCCGGCCTCCTGGTGACCTGGAACATCTCAGTGTCCTCCGGAACCCAGAGGGACCCGCCGAGTCCAGGCCTAGGCTGGGGATCTGCTGGGCCGCCCGGCCCTCCAGCCCTCTCGACTGTGAAAACGGTCACTCTGTGGCTGTGGGGTTGTGACCAACACAGGTGGGTGGCCTTGAGCCCTAGCTGACCCAGCTCCCCAGGGCAGCAGCCACCACAGCCTCCTGCCTCTGACCCCTAGAAACCTCTCAGGCCTGGTAAAGGGCTAGGGAACGGCTGTGTCCTGCCCTCTTCCTCGCTGGCAGGAAGCTTGTCCTTCTAAGGCACAGCCTCAGCTCTACGGGAGTTGTTCCGGGCCGAGGGCTGGGTCATCTTTGGCAAGTTGCTTGCCTTCTCTGACCTCAGTTTCCCCAGCAGGACGATAAGGGTGCTGCCTGGGGCCCCTCTTCCTCTGCTGCTTTCCTTCTGAGTCTAATGAAGCTGTCAGGAGTCCAGGTTAGCAAAAACAGTCTGAGTAGATGAAAGATGAAGGACAGGAGTGTCCCCAGAGCCCTGCTCTTCTCAGATCCCCGTGTTAACTGGCTATGGTCCTGGTTTGTGGCAGAAAAACCAGGTAGTTTGCATGTGGTAGGAGGCAACTCATATTCCTCCCCTCCCACCAAACTGCCACCTGCCATAGGGCCATTGTACGTGTGCTCCCCTGGCCTGGAAGGTTCTTCCCTTCCCTCTTTTTCCTAGTCTTCTTTCAGAACTCAGCCCAAGCATCATTTCCTCCGGGAAGCCTTCCCTGACTTCACCATGAAGGTCAGATCCCCAGAGTCCTATATGTCTCCTTCACAGTGATTCCAAGTCAATAAAATCGGGGCACAAAAAAGTGACTGTAACTAAGTTTAATTTCTGCTCTAAGCCTCCATTCTTCCAAGAGGTAGAAATGTAATTTAAGGCAATTCAGGATCCTCCTGCTTTCCCTCGCATTGAGTCACAGCCCAGGGAGGGCCTGGGTGTGGGGGGACGGAGGGTAGATTTCCAGAAGTTTCTATGTCAGGCAAGGACAGTCATCTGCCCCTCTGGCACATCCTCATTCCAGTGACATCTCTGCTCCCGCTGTCCCCCTGAGAGTCATTGTGTGGGAGGGAGCCCGACCCTGCACCCCACCCCCTGGGCCCCTGCCACTCCCCACTCTGCCCTGGAAGGACCCCACACAGGCACCCCTGTGTCCCCATGCGATGCTGGGCGCAGGGAAACTGGGGTCTGCCACCAGGTAGGGGTGTGGAGGTGCACATCCTTTTGCCCAGAGAGTCCCCATGGGGGATGGGGACAAGGGTGACAGGCAAGCAGCTGCAGAGCCTGTCCTCAAGGACCCCTCTTTCTCAGCCTTTCACTTTGTCTTCCTCTCTGCCAGGCGGGGAGACTCTTCATGGAGTCTGGGGACGGCAGGCGGGGTGGGGGTGGTGCATCACCCGGGCGAAGTCTACAGGCAATGGGCTGCTTCTGCCCCAAGTTGTTCAGGAACTCCCTTTGTTCTGCTGCGTCACCCTGGTGGTCAGAAGAAGGTCGGGGCGGGGGGAGGGGGGGGAACCACAAATACCAGGGAGACATCAGCCTATATTAGGCACACGAGAGGCAGAATAGCTTAGTGATTACAGTCAGTGGAGATCCCAGAGCCAGATCGCCTGAGTTCAAATCCTGCTCTGCTGCCTGCGAGCTGTGCCACCTTGGACAAATTACTTCACCTCTCTGGTCCTCCATTTCTTCTTCCCTAGATGAAGACACAAACAGTGTCTGTCGGAGTCAAGACTAAATGAGGTAACGCATGCAAAGGACTTGGCGTGTCAGAAACCCTCGTGAGATCGTTGTTCTTTCCTGAAGTCGGATAAAGCTACCTTGTGTGGCCAGAATTGGATTAGCGTCTGCCACCGTAAGCTTCAGGTGGGCAGGGACAAGCTTTCTTTGCTAGGCTGCTAGCTTTGGGGGCGGGGGTAACCATTGCATAGTCTCGATGCCGACACTCTACGGATAGCTCTCTTCCTATGTGCAGCCCAGCCAGCCCCGCACGTGCCTGACCGTGACCTTGCCCGCCTGTCCTGCTCACGCCTCTTCCAGGAAGCCTTCCCTGATACTTTCGCTTAGAGAAATCTACCTCCCCCACCCCCAGGCTCTCCACAGTGCCCGCTGTAAGTGGGGCTCTGTCTTCTCCGCCCAGAGCAAGCCCTTTGAGGTTCACCGCTGGTTCCCCGACTGAGCCCCGCTGAGGGGCTCCTGGTCAAGTTGGCCTTGGTCCTCTTTTTTTTTTTTTTTTTAATTTTTTTTTTCAACGTTTATTTATTTTTGGGACAGAGAGAGACAGAGCATGAACGGGGCAGGGGCAGAGAGAGAGGGAGACACAGAATCGGAAACAGGCTCCAGGCTCCGAGCCATCCGCCCAGAGCCCGACGCGGGGCTCGAACTCACGGACCGCGAGATCGTGACCTGGCTGAAGTCGGACGCCTAACCGACTGCGCCACCCAGGCGCCCCTGTCCTCTTTGGTTTACGTGGGCCCCACAACAGCCCAGAAAAGAGGGCAAAGTAGATCCTATCCTCATGTTACAGATGGAACTGACATTCAAAGAGGTTAAGCGACTCGCTGCATATCACACAGCTGCTGACAGGAGGGGTTGGGACTGGGACCCAGGCCTTGAGACATCCAGCTTCTATCCCCCTCTTGCCCTATGGAGCTCAGACCCTAATTGGGGAGGACTGGACAAGACAGGGGGACATTCAGAAGACAAAGCCACATAAGAACAAGGTCGGTGTGGTCCTAGGGCCTCCTGGGCACCTCTTCTAAGGATGAGTAAGGTAAGACCCGAGGTGGGGAAGCACCCCAGCAGTGGCCCGGGAGGGCCAGAGGAGGGGGAGGCCAGGCCCAGATTGCCTGAGGCCTCGAGTGCCAGGATGAGGCAGTGCTGGGCCCTCCCAGGGCCCATGACAATCGCCTGAGCTCGTGGCCCACCTGCCCATGGCTGCCACCATGAAAAAGGAGTACCCACAGGCTTCACCCCAAGCTGGACCCGCTCCATCAGCAGCAGAGTTCCCAAGAGCCCACTGTGTGCACGTCTGCATCATCGTCACCCTCTTCAGCCTTCATAGTGACGGCAACCAGACGTCGAAGGCCCAGAGAGGGGAAGGCATCACCAAGGCCACCCAGCAAGCCTAGATCAGAGCCCTGCAATTGATCCACAAGGAGTCAGCGGCCCCGAAGGCTTTTATCCTTAGCTTTGGGCCATTATCTCAGGGTCCCCATCTGGACCTCCCCTCTCTGGACAACTAGGAGCCAGGATGCAGAGTTCGAGCCGGCCCCACGCCCAGGCGGGCATCTCCTCAGTCCTACAAGCCAGGCCACCAGCGTCTGGCGTCTGGCGTCTGGCGGCTGGACTGAAAGGCAGCTCACGCTGCCCCCTGGCTGGGCTGACCTAGATCAGCAGAAAATAACTCCCTCCAAGAAAAATCATCCAAACACACCAGCCGCTCCCTGCACTGAGCCCAGCCTGGGCCCGGACCCTCGATGAAGCCCCCTGGGAGGGGACCACACACGGGAGCCACACCTTCCCTGTCTCTCCCGAGGCCAGGAAGCGGTCTTATTTGTCCTCACAGGAACCAGGAGGTGGGCAGGACCAGCAACTGTTTTCTGAGGAGGAACCTGGGGCTCCAAGAGTCGAACTGATCCAACCAACGCTGGTCTGCCCACTCCAGAGTGGCTGCACTGGGCATCGGGAAGTCCTGCTCACATCCTCTTCCTCCAAGGGACACTGAACCCTGGCCCCATAGGGACTTGGCCTCCTTGGGCACTTGCAACCTGCTTCTGTTTGCTGCACCCCCACCCCTCAACACACTCTGCCTGGCAGGCTAAGGTGGTGGCCCAGGGCTCAGGCTCTAGTCTCTAACTGCCTGCCGTTGGATCCTAGTTTCATTCCTTAGGAACTGATCTGGGTCAGTGACCGCCTCAGTCTTCCCATCTGTAAAATGGGACCGTAACAATAGCATCCATTTCCTGGGGTTATTGTGGGGAGATCTGCGACACCCGAAAAGGTACAGGGAGTGCTGAGTGCTGTTGCTGGTGCTCTCCTCACAGTGGTGAGCTGGTGACTGGGAGAGGGGCGCCTGGGTGGCTCAGTCGGTTGAGCGTCCGGCTTCGGCTCAGGTCATGATCTCACGGTTTGTGAGTTCGAGCCCCGCGTCGGGCTCTGTGCTGACCGCTCAGAGCCTGGAGCCTGCTTTGGACTCTGTGTCTCCCTCACTCTGCCCCTCCCCTGCTCCTACTCTATCTCCCTTTCTCTAAAAACAAACAAAACAAAACAAAAACAAAAGTAAGGTGACTGGGAGGCACCTGGGGGGCTTAGTCAGCTAAGTGTCTGACTTTAGCCCAGGTCATGATCCCATGGTTGGGGGGTTTGAACCCCACATTGGGCTTGCTACTCTCAGCACAGAGCCCGGTTCAGATCCTGTGTCCTCCCCTCTCTCTGTCACACACACTCTCAATCTCTCTCAAATAAATATATTTAACATAAATAAATAAAGGTGACTGGTGTGCAGGGACACCCCCACATCACTTCTCTCTTTCTGCCCCCTCCCAGCTGACGGCATCGGGGCTGTGTCCCCCGCAGCCCAGCCCCATGTTGAATATTCTGTCATTGCTTATTTGACTGAGTCGGTGAGTGGGTACTCGCTACCCGTGGGGGACAGGGAGGGATGTCAATGGCCAGAGGGGCAGGGGGGCGGTGTCCAGAGCAATCTCCTTCCCCAGGTCTGAGGACGGAGCACCAGTTGAGTGAGGGTTGAACAAACAAACCAGGCAGGTGATGGGAACTCTGGGCCTGCTGGTGGGTAGGGTGATTCTAGAGGCCAGACCATGGCCAGCCCGGCTGCTTCCCAGTAAAGGCTGCCCAATAATCCCTCCAACTGGGTGTGGACAATCAGTCTACTGATGTCAGGGCAAAAGCTCTCCAGGACACTTCCAGCTGATGGCTGACAATTACCCACTTGCACACCTCCCACGATGGGGAGCTCCTTCCCACCTCCCTTGCAAGCAGCTCCTTTCATCCTGGATGGCTCAGACTGTTTGAGAGGTTTTATTTAGCTTGAGCTGAGTTCTGTTTCCTTTTAACTTCCACTTTTGCTCTTAGCTTTGTCCTTGGAGCCGCCCTGGCCATAGCTGTCCTTCTATACACCTTCCTGCATAACCAGACAGGTTAAGAGCTTAGGGTCTGGGCTCTAGTGCCTGGGCATGACTCCTGGCTCTGACGCTTCCTAGAAGTGTGGTCTTAAGTCCCTTACCTATCCTCTGTGAGGCTCAGTTTCACCTTCTGCAAAATGCGGGTTTAAAAAAAAGGCTCTTCAAAGAATGTTCTAGGTTCAGGTGCTTCTCAATACCTGATTTCCTTCCCTCTATGTGGGAGGGAGTGGTGCAAGCTGCCCTCAACCTACCAGGCTCCCACCGCCCCTTTCTTAGAGGCCAATGAGGAGCCATGGAAGACTTTAGAGCAGGGGCATGGGCTGACTGGAGGCAATTTCCATCTATTTTTCCACCAGACTCTCAATCGGGGCTAGAGGGACTCAGATGGGGGAAGATGCCTGTGATCAGGGGCTCAGGGAGATTTCCCCCGAAAGTCTGAGGGGACCCAGAGCTTGCAGATGAAGGCACGGCTCCTTGTCAACCACCCCGACAACGCCACACACCCTAAGGCAGCTGTTTCTAGTGGCAAACACTGCGTGTACGTGGGTATTTCCTGGAGAAAGGCAGGCTCTTCTCCAGTCCCAGCCTCCACGCCAGCGTGTCCACTGGGTGTCCAGCCGCCCATAAGCCACCTCCTCCTGAGAGCCTGCAGGTGACAGGCCAAGAGTCCAGCAGTGACAGGGCAGGAACCCTTCCTAGCTTCCCGGGGAGAGGCAAGACCCAGCTCCAGAGGAGATTCTCTCCCGGCTAACCAGAGTCCTCCTTTGCATGAAAGGTCAGAAGGAAAGAGAAGGACCAAGGTATACATCCTGCATTTCCCGACCTAAGGCAGAGCGCTGGACTCAGGTAAGGACACCTGGGTCCCAGCCCTAGCTTTCAGTGACACTCAGCAGGTCACTTAATTTCTTCATCTATGTCACCTATCTATCTACCATCTATTGATATCTCTTCTATCATCTATCTATCTCTCAATCTATCACCATCATTATCTATCATCTATTTACCTACCTACTGATTAAAAGCCCTTATTGATCTTGAGGGGTTGTTACCAGCACCAAATAAAGAGAATAGACAGAAACCATAAAGCCCTTTCTCCATAAACGGAGTTATTATCTCTGTGCATTTGTGTATGGAGAGAGTCCCAGGTAACGCTTCCGTGAGGTGTGGGTCTTGGGCAAGTTTCCTCCCCACCCCGGCCCCCCCGAACCTCAGTTTCTCTGCCTGCACAAATGCTGAGGTTATTCCAGCTCTGACACGCCAGGCGGCGGATCCCTCCCTGGGAAATGGGCTTGCCGACGGGCCCTCTGCAACACGATCTCCTCTCTCAGAGGACGCAGGCTCCCCACCAGCGCGGCTGGTGATTAATACGCCCTGAGTGGGGCTCCTGACCCGCTGTCAGGGACATCAAGGTAAGTGCCCATCCACAGGCTGAGGGCTCCGTCGATGAATAAATAATAACAGTAGTGAAGTAATGGGATCCGGGGAGGCCGCTTAGGATAATGGAGCGACAGACGTGGCGTGGAGCCCCAGGGACCAGAGCTGTAGGAAGAGCCGAGGGAGGGGTGGCAGGAACACGGGGTGTGCACATCCCAGCAACTTGCAGTCTGCCGGCCATGACAATAAACCCCGTCCCGGTCCCGGGTGACTGCCGCACAGTGGCTCATATCATAGCTCTGAGCTTGGGCTTTGGAGGCGTGCCGACTTGCTGCTGCTCTGCCTGGCTGAGCCTCAGTTTCCACATTTGCACAATGGGCATCAGAAGGAGAGAGGAAGTGAGAGCCAGTTGTGAGGGGCTTAACATGCACTAGCTCGTCATGAGCCCCCTGCTAGCACTAATTGTCCCTAAAGTGACGTGTCCCCTTTCAGCTCGAATTCTTAACTCAAAATTGCCCTCTGGGTCAGGCAGGGAAGAAAGGGTGCCCATTTGCCAGATGAGGAGACTGAGGCTCAGAAAGGTGCCTGTCCATCTCCAGAATATTCTAGCTCTGCCCCTGGCCACATTTACCCAATACTGACCCAATTCCTGCTTAGGGCCCAGCTGTCTGCTGGGCTCATAGATGATACCAGTGAGTCAATCCGTGTCCCAGAAAATCTTACCACCAAGAAGGAGGGGCAGGGAAGGCCAAGGGTAGGTCCCCCAAATAAGCTCCCAAATGAAAACAATGAGACATTGCCACACATATGCTAGAATGGCCCGATGATACCTTTCATATTGGCAAGGATATGGGTCAACTGAACTCTCAACGCTTTGCTGGTGTAAGTGTAAAAAGGTACAACCCCTTCACAAAAGGTGTGACAACTTCTTAAAAGTCCAAACATGCAGCTGTCCTTGACCCAGCAATTCCACTCCTAGGCATTAGCCAAGAGGAAAGAAAACGTGTATGTCTATGCAGACTTGTACACAAACATATAGAATAGCTTTGTTTAGAACGGCCAAAGTCTAAAAACAACCCAAATGTCCATCAATGGGCAAAGGATCAATAAATTGCAGTATATCCCTGCGATGGAATACCACAAAACTACCAATGCATAAGATAATAAGGATTAATCTCAAAAATATTCTGCTAAGCAAAAGAATCCAGACATAAAGGAGTACATACTGTGTGATGTTATTTACATGAAATCCTACAAAAGGAAAATCGAGTCACTCATGACTGAAAGCAGATCAACAGTGGCTTTCTGGGGCTAAGTTAGGATGAGGGAGACTGCAAAGGGCAGGAGGGAACTTTCTAAGGTAGTAGAAATGTTCTACATCTTGACTGCTATGGTGGCTACATGAGTGTAGACATTTGTCAAAACTCTTGGAACTCTATATATTTATGAGCACATTTTATTGTGTATCAATTTTACTTCCAAAAAGTTGATTGCAAAACAAATCAGGGCACTTGGGTGGCTCAGTCAGTGAAGCATTAGGCTCTTGATTTCAGCTCAGGTCATGATCTCACAGTTCGTGGGATCGAGCCCTGTGTCAGGGTCCATGCTAATGGCATAGAGCCTGCTTGGGATTTTCTCCCTCTCTCTCTGAACCTCCTCTGCTCTCTCTCTCTCTCTCTCTCTGTCTCAAAATAAATAAACAAACTTAAAAAAATCACAACAAAACCCAAGCACCAAAAAATAGAATTGCCAACTAGAGTAATCCAAACAGCTGGCAAGCCCCAAAATGCATATGACCCTAAAGAGAAACCAGCAGAAGCTCTAATACAAAACCCATCCAGCAGGGGTTGGTGGCTGACTTAGAGGGAGGGAAGAGGGTGCCCTCCCTGGGCTGGTTGAGCGGTACTGCCATGGGACACGGGCCCCTCCCTGAGCACTGGTGGAGGGACAGACCTTCCTCATTGCCCAGTCTTCTGCCCCCTCTTCTGCAGGGGGGCTCTTCCAGCTCAGATCTCTAGCTGCCAATAGCCCATACAGCTTCCTCATGAGAATTCGAAAAGGTTCCTTGACTGAGGTCTTAGCTTGGCAAGATGATGGTGCCTTTGTGTAAAGAAAAACATTCCCCTTCCTCCAAGCAGACATAGCTCTTTGCCTCTTGGCAAGCAGAGCATGGACCAGATTTCAGCCCCCATGTGACCCTTGACCCAGGGCTTTTCATGAGGCTTCCTGCTGAGCCTCCATCTTGGAAACTGCTCTGCCCTGTCAGCTCTTCACTAAGTCCCTGCCCCCCTCTGGGCCTCAGTTTCCTCATTTGTCAAATAAGACCAAACAGTTATATAGATCTAATGAGATAAGAGAAAGGAAATTGCTTTGAAAAGTCTGATATGCTTCATAAATGCCAGTTTCTCTCTAGTCCATTGGATGGATGGGAGATGGATGGATGGATGGATGGATGGATGGATGGATTGTTGAATAGGTGGGTGGATGGATGGATGGCTGGCTGGCTGGATGGATGGATGGATGGATTGTTGAATAGGTGGGTGGATGGATGGATGGCTGGCTGGATGGATGAATGGATGGATGGATTGTTGAATAGGTGGATGGATGGATGGATGGATGGATGGATTGTTGGATGGATGGATGGATGAGATAATCTCTAAATTCCAGCTCCATGTTCTCTGTACTCCCTGGAGTAGTGAAAGGCAGAGAGCGAGGTGTGGGGCCCACACATCAGCTCTTCTGACCTCCCTTTTGTCCCCCTCCCCCAGTCATACCCAGATGTGTTCATCCCCAGCTCATGATCATTTGGGCTGAAAATGCCTTGGGCAATCTTCCTCCTCAGGCTAGTGAGAATGAGTTTGCCCCATGCATGGTGGGAATTGAAGAAATGAGTCTGCGCCTCCCGCAACCAGGGTCCTGCCCTCCTTGGGGTGGGGGGGTCCTGGCTGAGCAGCTTCCTTTCCTAGCCCTGATCTATAATGAGATAACTGATTATTCTCGCCTCTTAGCCTCTTTCTCCATAAAAAGATGGACAGAGATGAGACAATTAAAAGGCGGGCTCCCAGACACCCTGGAGAGATTCAATGAATAATAACAGACTTCCAGCCTGTAGTCTGGCTCAGGCCTTGGGAACAACCAGATACAAAGAGGCTTAAAGGGCCTTGTGGAATGACTTAATTTTCTGGAGAACAATGGCCAGGAGGGAGAAGAAGGCGGGCCTCTTCTTGCCAAGAGGATTGCTGAGTATCTCCCAGAGGAGGGACCACTACTCCCCAGCCTATCCAGCCTGCTGCCCTAGGGCCAGGGCCAAAGAGGCAGACAACAGGGACTCTGCAGGCAAGCAGATTAGGGCCCTGCCCAAGCTGTGTGGCCTTGAGCATGTGTCTGAGCCTCTCTGACCCTCTGTTTCCGCCTGTGTGTGATGGGTGACAACGGAGTGAACCTCACAGGCCCACCCCACCGGAGCACAGGTGAGATGCCTGCTAAGTCTGGGGCAAGTGGCAATGATCACTTCTGAGGGTGTCTGAGAGTCTTTCTTCAGGGCAGGAAGGACGTCAGAGCCCAGGGGCAGGGTGGGGCCAGGGTAGGGGGGGAGGTACCTGTCACCCTGGCATCACGCCTGTGTGGCCACACCCCCTTTGCTTTCCCCCTGCAGCCCTCCCCCATTCACCCACTCAGAGCCTCTTCCCTCTGGCCTGAGAGCCCCGCACAGATGACAGAGGCTCGGGAACTCGCTCGCCCAGATAGTCAGCCTTTGCCTACAGCCCCATTGTGCTTCTCTGTGTCACAGAGAACCAGGGCGGAGAAGTAACGTGGCCGAAGGCCTGGGCACTGGAACTCGGGTCTCGGGACCCTGCAGCTGGGATCTTTGCTGCCCTTGCAGGCTCTGCCCCTGTGCCTTGTCCTCACAGACCTTTCCTGAGCCCCCCAGACTAGACGGAGTCCCTCTGCCCCATCCTCTATGGACACTGCGGCCCATCTCATTTGCACTGACGGTTCTTCTGTAATGTCAGTCCTGCCAGGACACAGGGCGTCCCCCAGGGGAATTTGGAGGTATCCCAGGTGCCCAGCACAGTACCCACGCAGAATGAACATTAATTGAGCTCCGTCAAACAGTTCTTTGCCACGCCTCCACACCCAGCCTTTCGGCTGCCAACGGTGGGGACGGGGGTTCCCCGCTCTGGAGTTGGGGAGGAGGAGGAGGGTTCAGAAGGACCCACAGGCAGGCTGTGGGCTTCCCAGCGATGGCGCCCCGGCCCTAGCGCTAACTCTGCCGGCTGCACCCGTCTCTACCCATCAGCCACGGTGCTGAGAAGTGCAAAAATCACGGCACACGGCATCCCACGGCAGAGAGAGGGAGATGGATGGAGGGCCAGGAGAGTGATGGGCCAATTAGGGAAGGTGAGTAATGAGCAGTAGCTGCGCAGGTGTTTATTTAGTGAGCTGAGGCTGGGAGGCTGAGGACAGGCCTGTGGATCAGTCTTACTCTGGCACATGGCTCAGACTCTGGCGGGGAGAGGCCTCCGGTGCCACCAAGAAGACTTAGGAAGGACCTGGTCTAGCCCCACCCACCCTTGCCCCTGCCCTAGGCTAGGCTTGCGGAGGCACCTTCTGGAGGCTCATCTGCCCCGTACCTCATCTCCTGGGCCCAGGCCTCCAGCGTACAGAAAAGAGCACCAGCTGGGAAGCCAGGGCCCCCTTTCGGACCCTCTTTCAGCCTCAGTCAGCACAGCACTTGGTGGCTCACTAACATGGCGCAAATAAAAGTACGTCAGACCCTAGACCCCACCTCACGTGGTAGACAGATCTGAGACAGATCTCAGAGACAGGAAAATTAAGGCCCAGACAGGGAAGGCAGTGATGGGGCTGGGATACAAGCCCAGATCTTCTGATTCCCAGGCCAGTGCTCTTTCCTCTTCTGAGCTCTGCTGCCTGCCCCCCTTGGAGCCTCAGTTTCCCCGTTTGCACAAGAAGGTTTCCTGAAGGAAAATTGGCGTCCCTCGCATAGAATGTCGCCAACTCCTCAATGAGATGGTCCAGAAGAACCATAGCTGATGAGAGAGGCAGGACCACACCCATGGGCCCTGGATCAATATCAGAGTGGGTGCAAAGGCAGGGCTGGGGGCTGCCCTGGGACCCCAGGCCTTCCTGGGCTCATCCACCCTGTGGGAGAGGGCAGCCCAGACCCAGGGGGTAGGTGGGAGTGGGGGTGATGGGCAGATGATCTTGGACACTTGACTGAAGAAGAAGAGAGGAGGCCCTCCATCACCCCCCTGGCTTGACGTTTTTCTCTGGATGAAGAGAGAACACAGAGAGAAACCTTCCTCCCATTTTCCTTCCTGACCCTTCCCAGGCGAGGCAGAGACAGCTCAGAGGTTTGAGAAGCGGACGAACATTGCCCAAGGAAATGTGGTCTGCCTGTGACAGGTGCTCAATCCAGGGCTGCCGGGGAAGAGGCCAGGCTGCCCTCCCCAAGGTCAGGCCCCTGGCTGGGGACACAGGACGGCTACCTCACAGGCCTGTGGGACAGTCAGGCTGCCCAGCAGGAGCCAACCTGCAAGGACTGCCCCCCTCCTGCACCCACTGCCCTGCTCCTCTCCTCTGTCTTTCTTACTCAGGGACCCAGGAATGCATCCTGGGGGGCATGAAAGGGGCGGAGACTGGTTCAAGGTCACACGGAAATTTGGTAGCAGAGGCAAGACCAGAGGATGGTCAGGTCCCCTTGCTGACTGTCCCGCCCCTCACGGCAGGGACCTGGAGGAGGGAAGACACAGCCTAAAGCAGGAGACAACCACAGGCCTGGGCTGGGCTCAGGACCAAGTCAGAGCTCCTGCTTTGTCAGTGGGAGGACGCAGCCTAAGCCCTTTGAACGGTGCTCTCAGGAGATGGCCTTTGCTCCACAGGGTCCTCAGGAAAATGCTAGAGATGACGGACACCAGCTACGTAGTGGAGCCCATGGGAAAAGTCTCTGGAACAATCAAGCTGTAGGAGAATTAGGAAAGGAGAATGGAGGGGAGGGAGGAGGAGGAAAAAGCTGGAGAACAACAGAAGGTGCTACTCATACCCCCTACATGGCAGGTGTCCTCGCAGGCACCTCGGGGACCCTCGGGGACCCTCAGGGGCCCTCGCTAGCAGTGGCTGCTGGTGGCTTTCCATCACTGACCGTATCATGGTGGCCCCCCTGTGTTAACCTCCTTGAGCCCAGTTTTCTAGTGGAGGATGTAGACCTGGAGATGTGACAGGGAGCACACCCCGTGGTGAAATTGCCTGACACGGGGAACTTTTTCCTCGCCTCCCCCACCACATTACCTGGGCAACTCCCACCCACCCTTCAGCAGGTGACTGAGACATCATCTCTTCAGGGAAGCCCTCCCTGACCCTCCAGACTAGGGAAATCTGGAAGGTTATCTTCTCTCAGAGCACCATGTAAATCTCCTTCCTAGCATTAATCCCAGGTAGAATTTGATATTTATGAGTGTGATCATTTGACGAATGCCTACTTCTCCCCCAAAGATTTACCTTTGTAAGGACAGGGCAGGGACCATTTTCATTCACAACTGCATGCTCAGAACCTTTGCACAGGGCCTGGCAGATGAGCCGTGGTAAGTATCTGTTGAATGTGTAAACGAGCAAACGAAGAAACAACACATGGTCAGGGAGAAGGTCCGCGAGGGCTCCCCGGGCTTGGGTGGTATTGTAGGAGTCTGCCGGCAAGAATAAGATGCATGCTGGGTAGAAAAGAGCTTCCCAAAGCAGAGGTCCAACCAACCGCCTGGGATGGGGGTGTCTACAATTAGGGTGGGCTTGGTGAGTTGGGGAGAGTTGCCTCCAAGGTCAACTCAGTTCACTCCCCTATGTCTAATCCCAGGAAAACGGGTTTATTCTAGCCCCCGGGTTCCCAGACTCCCCCACCCCAGGATCCTAGCCCTGGCTCTAGCCCCCTTGGGGGTAGCCAAAGAGAGAGTGTCATCCACAGGACAGGTCATCCTATCTCCTCGGTTGTCGGGGGCCCTTCTATGATAGGCACTAATATGAGACACAAAGATGCACACACCTTGGGCACATTCCCATAGGTTCATCCATAGCCTTATCTCCAGCCTTCTTTGTGTCCAATTGTCCAATCTTCTTCCTTCCTTGACTTCGGCCAACCAGCTAAGCTATTTACCATGCATATGCGCATCACAACCTGTCTCCCTCCCACAGGATGGATGACATGCACGGGAGGATTTGCCCTCAACACGTTCCTTTGGGCCACCTGAGTGAGACTGTAGTGTGGGGCTAGAACTGACATGCTGGACGGGTCCACTGATCCGAATGTTTTCTTGCCCCATCAGCTCCTCTTAGAGAATTTCATATGTGACCATAAGTCTGAATCGAGGGAGACTGTGTTGGTACAATGGAAGTTTAGGCCACCTTGTCATGTAATTTCCTTGGGCATCATGGTATGTTCCTATATGTTGGGAGAATTTACCACCCCACTAACCACCAGCAATGAGTTCTGGGTTCCTTTCTGGGGTTCTGCTTTCTAAGGTACGTCTGGTATTTAGCCTGGTCTCCCCTGGAAGCAGAACCCAAGAAAGGGCTTGCTTGGAGGTGGCTTGGGGCGAAGGTGATCCCAAGGGGAGCAGGTGCAAGGGACAGAGTAAGAAAAAGAGGGAAGAAGGGAGCCAATGTGATGATGGGCTATCAAACTGGTAACTGCTGTAAGGTAGTGGGGACTCCATCTAAGCCCTATGAAATGGTCCAGAACTCTCTTCAAACAATATAAACGTAGGAAATATTTACCCATCACCTTCCATCTCCCAGTGGTTGAGGGTGGCCCTAGGGGCATTCACTGCCCCCAAACACACACACACACACACACACACACACACACACACACTTCTTCATGCAGGAATGGCATGTGGATTCCACACCATGGCATGCTCACGCCTGGAGTGAGTCACTTTCAGGTGGCATCTGAGGGAAGCTGGTCAGACCTGTGCAGAAGGGATCGTCCCAGCAGTGGCTGCAGGGAAAGGTGTAGCCAAGTGCTTTGAGGTGTGGGGGCAGCACTCAAACTAGATGTTTACAGGGGGGACAAAGCCAGGGCTGGGGAGCTGCCAGTCAACCTCAGCCTGAAACCCCAGGCCTTCCCAGGTCTGTCCACCCCCGTGAGTGGGACATCTCTGTGCAAAGAAGCCCCAAGAGCTACTCAGGGGGTAGGGGACGGCAGTTAGAGGCTGACCAGAGGGTCTCCACCAGCCCTGGGGCGGGTGTGGTGGGTGATGGCGGAGCTTCTGGGGAGGGACCTCTCTCTGACTTTGAAAAATGGACCCATTCTTCCTGTCTCACCGTAACAAATGGAGCCTGGTCAGGAGCTGCTAGTGAGGCCCACACATCAGCTGTGAGACCAGGAGATGCCCAGAAAGGCTCTTCCACCTGCCAAAGCAGACCTGTCCGTTGGCAGTCATGGACTGATGGAGCGACCTGGCCGGGCACTTAGTAGGCACTCAATTAATGATGGTTGTCACTATTCTAACAGGATAGGAATAGTAGGCAGGGGTTTCCTGCTGTCCAGAAAATGATGTTCAAGGCCCCCAGCTAAGAAGAGAGGGGCAGCAAGGACCCACATCCTGGGGCCAGAGACCGTCCAGTGGTGGGGCCCAAGCTACCAAAGCCCTCTCCATGACATGCCCACACAGCAGACCTGCCTGCCCACGCCACTGTCTGCCCATGTCAGAGGACGCTGGCATCTGAAAGAAGGGGGTATTCTCCATCCCAGGTGCCAAAGATGAGGAGGCAAATAAGACAAGCACTGAATTAAAATGGGAGCCTCCAGGTTTAAAGAGAGCAGCCCGACTTCTCGAGAAAAGGAGTGAGACAATTTCATGAACAAGCCGGAAGATAGGGCTAATGGAGCCTGCTCCTCCAGATTGGGGGTGCTAACAGCATAGTCTGTTATCGGGGAGAAGTTGAAACCATGTCATGCTTACATCCTCGTGAGTTGGCACCCCTCACTACACATTGCTAACATTAATTAATTAATTAATAATTGGTATAATCACTGAGCACCTGCTAGGGCCCATCCCTTTACCAGATAGCCTGGGGATGCATAGTCAGGGGACTTAGCCTGGTGCCTCGAAGCTCCCAGTCTCCCTGGAGAGGGGATCTAGCCCTATACCTCAGATCTTGGCCAGGCAGCCTGGGTGTCTGAGTATCCCAGATTGGGGGCCCGAGGACCTCCCCTGAAGTAGCTGCCCATGGCACTAAATTCCAGAGATCCAGCTGAAGACTGACAGGGCAGAGAGGAGGCAGGTCTGTAGCCCACATCCACGGTGGTGTTGGGAGGTGAAGTGTCCCCAGCCTTGCAACAAAGTGCAGCTGAGCCGGGCTCGTCCCCAGAACTCCATGGTCCCTGGTTCAACCGTCTCAGGTGGAGCTGGTCGTGACAGTTCACTGTACTCATGCATTAGGCCTGCCTTTCTCTCGGCCTCCAGAAGTAGGATGGTGGGTGGGCAGATACCCTGTGGACTCAGGGAGGCCAGAGTCTGTATTGGTCCTGATCCCCATTCCTGCCCCACAGCCCCTCCAGAATGAGACTATCTCCTCATCTCCAGCCTCTGACATCTGACCATTGCTCCCTGGCGACGTAGGTGGGTGTCAGGTGGCTTAATGCTTAACCATGCACTCACCTTCCTGTAGAAAGACAGTGCCTGGGAGGTACTCTTGGCCTTAATTGACCTCCACTCTGATTCAATCTGTACTATTAACTGGCTCTGTGACCTTGGCAAGTCACTTTCTCACTGGGCCTCAGTTTCCCCCTCTGGCCCATGAGATTGACCCCACCCAGGTCCCCTCCACAGCAAACACCACTAATAATTCTCTCCCCTTTGCAACATGAGCCCCGCCACAGGGACTTGTGTCTGTCTTGTCTGCTCTATGATCCTAAGGACCTAAAACAGAGCCTGGCACTGAAGAAGTACTTGTCCAGTGAATGGATGACTGAACAGCTACTGTTTATTACGTGTATATTAAGTGCATATCAGACACTGGCCGGGTGCTCATGCACAGTCTGAAGTTAGACCACAAGTAGGGAGAGATGTCAGGGAAGACGGGGCTGGGTTGGGGGAGCCCCCCCTGGGAACCCTGACCTTACTCCCCCTGCCTCTCGCCAGCCCTAACCTAACGGGCCCAGAGAGAGACTGTGGATGGCCTAGGGTCACTGCAGAGTTTGGAAGGTCCTGTAGCTAAAGTGTCCTTCCTGAGTGATAGTCAGGTCTTCCTTGTCTCCCTTCAACGTCAGTGATCCTGTGTCATACTCGGGGAAAGGAAAGTACAACTTCATCTCAGATGTTATGTACCCAGAAATCTTATTACATTCTCCCAAGAACACTGTATAACAAAGGCAGAGAAACAAACTGTTGGTCTGAGTGTCAGAAAAAGAGCCTTGTGGGGCGTCTGGCTGGCTTTGTTGGTGGAGCATGCAACTCTTGATCTCGGGGTTGTGGGTTTGGGCCCCACGAAGGGTGTAGAGATTACTTACAACACGATCTTTACAAGGAAAAGAGCTTTGTGATGGTACCCTGTGAGTTCAAGGAGATGCTGGGCCGCCTTCCCAGGGCAATTGAACAGGAAGGTCTGAAAATCTTTAAAATGTGCACACTTTTCAATCCAGGGATCTTATTCCTAACGATTTATTTAAAGAAATGCCTCCAGGGTGTTTCTCTAAATGCTGATGGGGGTTATTACTAAATGCCTGGCTGTCTGACAATAAAGGATTAGTCAAATGAATCATGGTAGCTCCCTACACTGGGATACCTTGAGCCTTAAAGAATGATGTATACGCATGTTCACATATTTAGAGCATCTTTAAAAAGACTCAAGAACCCGGTAACAACAGTGGGCTCTTATGGAGGAGAATAAGGGATGGCAAACAGGGATGGAAGGGAAATTTATTTCCCATTCCAACCTACCATATTGTTTGAATCATGAGTCGCGTTCATGAATTACCCATTAAAAATAAAATAAACTAGGGGTGGCTGAGTGGCTCAGTCGGCTGAGCCTCTGACTTCGGCTCAGGTCATGATCTCACAGTTCGTGGGTTCGAGCCCCGCCTAGGGTTCTGTGCTGGCAGCTCAGAGCCTAGAGCCTGCTTCAGATTCTGTGTCTCCCTCTCTCTCTGCCCCTCCCCCGCTCACACTCTGTGTCTATGTGTGCGTGTGCGTGTGTGTGTCTCAAAACTAAATAAAAAATTTAAAAACTTTTTCAAACAAAAAAATAAAATAAAATACATTAATATTTAAAAGACCAAATGATCTAGAAATATATTTTTGTCAGAAAAACAGGTAAAATAGACCTGGATGGATGGCTCTCCACCCAGACTTTCGTTAACTGTGTGTATTGCTCCCTTGCTTCAGGCCCGGGGGCGGGCGCGGGGGGGGGGGGGGGGGCCGCCCCCCATAAGGGAAGAGGAAATGGTCCAAGCCCAGGATATTTGGGGGCCAGCTTCACTAAAGCGCAAGTTGGCTGCCCCGAAAGGCCACGAGTGTCCGTGTGAGCTCTGTGTCCCATTTCCTCCATACCTGTCGCTGGCTGCGGAAGGTGGGCTGTACCTGGAAAGGGAGCCATCCCAGACTTGGGGGGAAGGAGCAGGAATCTCCCTCTTGACCCTCACCAGAGTTCCCCCATTTAACGCATTGGTGAATAGAGGGGCATGGGGTGTCCCGTCGGACCCGAGTTTCTCAGACACAAATCTGTGTGGGCTGAGGGTGGAGGGGACCGCGATCTGGGAATGTCTGCATGCGTGGCTCTAGCTAGGGTCATGATAGCCCAGAAACTTCACTCCGGGCTCAGAACAGTTCTCTCTGGGTAGTGGGACCATGGCATAGTTTAATTGTCATGTTCATGCTAATCCGCACTTGATAATCTTTCCACCGTTTGGTCATTTAAAAATATTTTCCCAAGAAAAAGAGGAGGAAACCAATTCCCTCTCGGACAGCCTTACTGAAGACAGGGTCTTGGCAATGTTTTTTACGAGATAGACACCTGCCCCCACGACTTCCTTTTTAATCAGGTCATCGAATTCTCCTAAGAAGTCTTTTGTGGACATCAAATTGCCTCTGTGCTTGGAGGGGATTAGGAAATGCCAGTTTTGATCCCAGGGGATTGGTTTTTGGAAGAACCATGACTTCTGAAGTGCAGAGGGGCTGAGAGAGGGCGTTCGAGTCAACACGTATTAATGCCTGACATTTGTACAACGTCCAGTGATTTACAGAGAGCATCCACAGCCGTTATCCCCTTTGATCCTCCCAGAAGCCCTGGGAGAGGCAGGGCTTCCTCTGGGAATGGGAAAGGAATTATTAGTAGTCCCATTGGACCCATGGGGAAACTGAGGCACAAAGAGGTTAATTGCCCAGGATGGTAGAGCCAGACTGTAAATGCAAGCCATCTGGCTCCGCATCCTCCACCCTCACCCCAGATTCTTCTCCAAGCTCGAGCCTCAGTTTCCCCATCTGACAAATGGGAGAAAAATAATAGCTTCTGCCCTAGGTGCGTAGGGTCGTCATGAGGATTGAGTTAACGCACGGCATGTCTCAAGACGGTGTTGGGCATATAATAAATGTTGAATAAATTAACTGCTATTAAAGGCGGCAGATAACAGGTCCGTGCCACTCCAAGCCCTAGGCTTGCTCTGCCAAGCTGCCCCTGGATATCTGCCGACTGCCTCTTCTACACAGGGCTCTTAGAGGGCAGACAATTAAACAAGATGCTGGCTGCCTGCAAAGGGGTTTGCCCTCTAGCAGGACAGAGAGGCACGTACTCACTCCAGCCCAACAACAACTGAGGCTTTGAGACCTCAGAGATGGGGCTTTCTTCCTCTTCCAGGAGAAGGGTTCAGGGAAGGCTTCCTGGAGGAGGTTATAGGGCTCCTGGGTGACGGGGTCAGGTTCCAAAATGGGTTCCCCGCACTGGGATGTGCGGGGTAGCCTGACAGGGATGGTCTATTCCTGGCCAGGGTAAGGGCATCCTCCTCCCCTCCCAGCACAAAGCAGTAGGTGAATCATGGCTTGGGACAGGCTGCTTCCCGGCATGGCCTTTCCTGTTGCAAACCAGGTGGGCAGGCGGGGTATAGAGACGAAGTGTCTATGGGGTCGGATAGCCAGGACAGAAAAGGCACAAGTGATCTCTCCCCGCCCCTTCTCGCCCGAACCTCTGTGTGCCCGGCAAGATTTCCAAAGTCGGGGCTCCCTGTTTGGACACCTGAGTCTGGGTGAAACCTCCCGATGCAGAGACAGACGACCAGGTGGTGGAGTCCCCTTCCCCTTCCTGAGCTCGTCGCGCAGAGCTGCTGCCAGCCTCGACCAGGCACTACCTCTACCTTTCAGGAAGGGCTCCCGAGAGCTGAATGCCACCTGGGGCAAAGTGCCCACCTCCCTGGTAAGTGACCGCCGAGGAGTCTTTAGATCTGGACAGACACACAGCTTACCCTTAGTCACCTCGAGATCACTGCTTCTCTGTGAAGCCCAAAGGAGCACTGTGTCCTGCTTACAAGCCACGTGACCTTGAGCAAGAAGGCTGACCTCACCTGCGGCATGTATGGGAGGGACCAAGTTCGCTCCTGTTGTCCTGGCACAAGGAATACCCCTTGCCAGTCTCAAAGGTGTTCTGGTTTGGATGAGAAAGCATATGGTCTCCCTGGGTTACCCATCACATGGGTATAGTCCTGCTACAGTCCTTCCCTGGGGAGCCAACAAAATATTTCAGGTGAAAGGCTTTGTGCTTTGTCGATCTGCGATACGCTCTGTCATGTAAGGAATTAAAACTCAGTATTGTGGGGGCATCTGGGTGGTGCAGTCGGTTAAGCGTCCGACCCTTGATTTGGACTCCGGTCCAAATCTCATGGTTCACGTGAATTCGAACCCCGCATCCGGCTCTGTGCTAACAGCATCATGTGCTAACAGCTCTCCTCACCAGGACTTCCTGCTGGAGGGAGTTCCAGCCAATTGTTAAACTTTCAGAAATTTTGAGAGCCAGGTGACCTTAGGTTGATGGCTGGAAATGGGCCACAGTGAGATATTTACACCGTGGAAATCAGCAAACATTACAAAACAGGGCTCTTCCTCCCTCCCTCCTTCCCTCCCTCCCTCCCTCCCTTCTTTCCTTCTTCCCTCCCTCCCTTCCTTCCTCCCTTCCCTCCTCCCTCCTCCTTTCCTCCCTCCCTCCCTTCCTTCCTTCCTTCTTTTATTCTTCTCTGGAGAACTTGTTGTTAAATAATGACAGCACACCGCTGCTGAAGCCTCAGCAAAACAGCAACCAGTGATGAAAGCCTAAGAAAAAGGTCTCCATTCAATCCCAAAGCTAACATGCATACTACCTAATTTCATTTCCTCTCCTCCTGATTTCTTCCCAGCCCTGGGCCAGTGAGATCCTTCTTTGCTGTGGAACCAAGGAGAGACGGCAGTTTGATGTAAAACACGATGTCTGCCTGCAGTTTGGGAACTTTCCAGGGTTCAGAGGTCTGGATTAACGGGTCAGGCCTCTGGGGTGCCTCGTGTCTGCTTGCTCCCCTTGCCTGGGTCCTCCTGTCCGCCCAGGTGTCCACACTGTCTGAGATCTCCAGGCTGTGCCTGCAGGCACAGCAACTCAAGCAAACCGGCCCCTGGCATGGGTGCTTCCTGCCTGTATGCAAAGTTTGGGGAAGCAATGGCCCACAACACTACCCCCGCCCCCCACCCTCGGCCCCGGCCCCAGAGAGAGGGAGAGACGGTCGCACTGGGTGGCAGGGAGGAGACCTTGGCTCTGGTCCCGTTTCCCCAGTGTTGTGGCCTCCCCTCTCTGTGGGCCTCTGTCTGCCTTTCTGAAAAACAAGAGGAATGGGGAGACGATCTCTCAGCAGTCACCCTGGGAACTCCTCTTAGGGACAGCACTGTACCCCCTGGAGAAAAGTGTTGGTCTGCCCCTTTGGGGTGAGGAATGAGACCCCGAGGAACAGGTTAATGTCACAAACCCGGGTTCTGTCCATGGCGCCCCGCGGTATGCTGTGCCTGGTGAGGAAGCCCAGCGCATGCGGTCCCTGGGGTAGGAGCTGGGGTGGCACTTAAAAGCTCTGCAGAATTCAAGGCAGGAAATGTCAGGTCCTGGGGGAACAGCTCAGGAGGTTGACCCTGGGCTGGGAAAGAGGAGATCAAAACCAACTAGGGGACCCAGTGGAGCCAGGACAGAGGAGGAGAAAGAAGACTTGGCTAACGGGCCTTTTCTAGTAGATTCCTAATGAAGTGTAACACATAGAAAGTGCTCAATCGTACGGTCGTGGTCCAGGGGACCGCACACAGTACAGACTCTATAGAGTGATCAAAGTATAGGTTCCAGATCAGGACGCCGGACACAACAAGCACCAGAAGCCCTCCTCCCACCCACCCACCCCAAGCCCTTCCTGCCCCACGAGTTCACCACCGTCCTGACCTCTAACACCAGCCTGTTTTCACCTGTTGGCGTTATCAGGTAGGCAGACGCGTACAGGGGAACCGTGGTTTCCAGCTTCTTCCACTCAACATTTTCTCTACCAGATTCAGCCAGGCTGTGGCATACAACTATAGCTTCTTCACTCTCTTCTCTGTGGAATATTTACTTATCAATTCTGCATGGGAGGGCATGGGGGAGGGGGTGCCATTGGTGACTGTTGTGTATACAACTGCCCTGAGCATCCTTCTGTCGAACACACGCACACGTGCCTGTTGGGTGTATACCCAGGAGTGGAATTACCGGATCAGAGTAAGCCAAAGTTCGGCTTTAGGAGACACTGCAGACCAGTTTTTTACACAGTTGCACAAGTTCACTCCCCACCAGTGGGAGGGAGAGACCCAGCTGCTCCAAATCCCAACCCACACTGGTATTGCCTGGGTGTTTCCTTAGAGCCACACCGGTGGGTCTGAGGAAGTGACTGCTGTCGCACTCATAACATCTCCAGCAAAGTCCACGTTGCCCGCTGATACCCTTGGGTGAGCCATTCTTTGGGGGAAGCCAGTGGGGTGCCAAGCTCAGCCTTAAATGAACCACTGAAGGAAGACAAAGGCTGTTCTCAGGAGGCTGAACAGAGGTGAAAGGGGAAGGTGACCTCTCTGGTCCAGGGGCAGCTGGTTCCACGAAGCCCCGTTACCACTCTCCAAGGATCTCAGAACGTCCCCCTCCCATCACAGTTTGGTCTTCTGGAAACTGCCTTCTGTCTCTCTTATCTCCCCAGTTTGTGGGCTATCCCCGTCTCTGTGGCTCCTGCTCCTTCATTAACGGCAAGCTCTCCCACCCCAGCACCAGGCCAAGAGTATGAGGCCACAGTGGTCAACCTCAGTTCCTATCCGTCCTCAGCACCATATGTAGGTCGAAAGTCCAGCGGGACCTCAGGCTACATTAATAGAGGCATGGTGCACAGGGCAAGGAGGGGACAGACCTCTTCTTCTCCTCCAGGGCTCAGGTCACAGCTCCCCTCTGCTTGGGGGACACACAGATGATGTCCACGGTGGAGTGTCCAGGAGAAGAGGGGAGTCAGGCCACCCAAATAGTCAAGAAACATTTCCTGGGCACCTTCTGAGTGCCATATTCTATACTAGGTGCTTGGGGACACCTCTGAAAAGAGGGACCGGGATCATGCTTCGTGGGTTTCGCCTCTGGCAAGTTTGGAAAAACCTGATTCCGATAACCTCAGGAATTATCGAGAACTGTGAGGAAATGGAAGGAGGAGGATGTGGTAGGACAGCAGCTTCAAGAGGGAGGGTCAAGGAAGCAGGAGACATGGGAGGGGAGACTGGGAGGTGGAGAAGCCAGACGCACCGTCCGGGGCAAAGCACTACCGGCAGAAGGAACAGCTAGTGCAGAATCTTAAGGCAGGAAAGAGCTGAGAACTTTCTAGAAACTAACAGAAGACCGCCAAAGCTCGAGGGCAGGGGATGTGGAGAGAGTGGCGAGGGTGGAAGTAGAGAAGGTACTTAGAAGCGGGATCGGGCAGAGCTTCAAAGGCCACACCAAATGGCCAAATTTTATTTGGCTAAATAAAGAGGCTCAGTTTTATTCTAAGCACAACCAAAGGCCTCTGAAACATTTCGTGAAGGTGGGGCAGACACGCTTCACCACCCCCACCTCCTCCCCCGCCCCTCACCACCTCCACTGCCCCCTTGACATCAACATCAGGGCACCCCTCTGGTCCCAGCCTCAGCCTGGTGCGCCCCCCCCCCCGACAGGGCCCCCCTCAAGCACATGTGGCTCACCCCTCCCAGCCCCGTTCTGCTCCGGGGCTCTCTCTGATACTGGGGGAGCCCCCTGAGCCTGCACGGGAGCTTAACCCTAAAAAGCAAGGGAATTAACTCCCGAAAAGCCACCCTAAACCAGCGGGGACAGAGCCAGTGGATAAATGAGCCCAAGTCCCATCCTTCCGGGACAATCCAGGAGGGCATTCTGCATGTTTCTCAGAAATCCTGCAGAACGGAGTCCCCGTGCCTCACAGCAGCAACCACAACAATACGCTGCCGTGTCAGCCCCTCTTCCTTCCCCTTCGGTCTCCAGAGACTTCAGCGATGCTGCCTGGGCCCACCTCCCCCATCCACTAGCTGCTCCCAAGTCCTTGTCACAGCCCCTGCTTTGAGGGCAACCTATGTAAGAGACGAGCCCAGGCTGGCATCTGACCGAGGCTCTTATTTCTGCTCGGTAGAGAATGGCAGGAGGAGGGAGACTGGTAGGACCCGTCCTGGGATCCTGGGAGAGACCGAGGTAGCCTGGACGGTGGAGGTGGAGGTGGTGGTGATGGTGAAGTGGTCAGATTCAGGATGTGTTTTGAAAGCTGGAAGAGAGTGGGGCGCCTGGGTGGCGCAGTCGGTTGAGCGTCCGACTTCAGCCAGGTCACGATCTCGCGGTCCGTGAGTTCGAGCCCCGCGTCAGGCTCTGGGCTGATGGCTCAGAGCCTGGAGCCTGTTTCCGATTCTGTGTCTCCCTCTCTCTCTGCCCCTCCCCCGTTCATGCTCTGTCTCTCTCTGTCCCAAAAATAAATAAATGTTGAAAGCTGGAAGAGAGCACTTGATCGTGGTTTGAATGCGCTCAACCGACAGAACTTTGAGGCTCCAGGAAACGTGGGCGACACTCCCCCCAGCGTGAAAGATGGTCTCAGAGATTAAGAGGGACAGTGGAGGACAGGCTTTGTAGGCTTCGGCGATGGAGAAGGGGATGCACTGAGTGTCGCTGACTGTTTGCCAAGCACACTTCACATGCCAGCCCCATGTGGCTCCGGAGCACTTGATTGAGTGCTCAGTAATTGTAAATTACACACCAGATTTCAAAGATTTCATATTTTATTTATTTATTTTTTTGATTTTATTTTTTTAATGTTTATTTATTTTTGAGACAGAGAGAGACAGAGCATGAGCGGGGGAGGGTCAGAGAGAGAGGGAGACACAGAATCTGAAACAGGCTCCAGGCTCCAAGCTGTCAGCACAGAGCCCTAGGCGGGGCTCGAACCCACAGACCGCGAGATCATGACCTGAGCCACCCAGGCGCCCCAAGATTTCGAAGATTTCGTATTTTAAAAAGCAGGCAAAATATCTCATTAACACTTCTTTACATCGATTACATTTTGTTTTTTTAAGTTTATTTATTTTGAGAGAGAGAGAGAATGGGGGAGGGGCAGAGAGCGAGAATCTCAAGTAGGCTCCACAGTGTCAGCGCAGAGCCCAGTGTGGGACTCGATCTCGCAAATCATGAGATCATGACCTAAGACAAAATCCAGAGTTGGATGCTTAACGGGCTGAACCACCCAGGTGCCCCTACATTGGCTACGTCTTAAAATAGTATTTTGGGTCTACCAGATTAAGTAAAATATATTAAAACGAATTGCACCCGTTCCTTTTCACTTGTTTACCGCGGCCTCTAGAAAATATAAAATGATACATGTGTCTCACATTGGCGGCACACGTTATATTTCTACTGGCTGACACTGGGCGAGAGGTTGTGTGTCCACATCACATCTGTGCCTCATAACATCATGTAAGGCAGACTGCCCCTACCCCTTTCCAGACGGCAAGGCTGAAGTTCAGGGAAGGGCAGGACTTTGGCCAAAGTCCCAAAGCCCATACTAGTCCTATGCCACGTGGCACTGCCTTAAGAGACAGTGGTTGGTTTTTTGGTACAGGTGCCGTTCACATCCCAGCAAAAAGGTTCAAGCACAGTGAGGGGGCACATTTGGGGTGGTCGACCTTGGAGATGCGACCAGCCCTGAAGACTATGCTTTGAGGGGCCGTGGAGTGTGTTACCGACCTTTCTCCCTCTTTTACCATCCCTCAGAGAGCTCCTGACTCCAGGGCTACGACTCAGCCCCACCTTCCCACCCACTGGACTACACCCACCCTCTCTCTCCCCACCATCGGTCTCCCACATAATTTATGGGAGCCATCAAAGTTAATTAATGCTGTAGTTATAGAGCCATCCCAATGTAATTACTGTGTAATTGGATTATAACTTAGGTAATGTCCCACAAAGCGCCTCCCGCTTAAGAAAGCCAAGGCTTTTTACCCAGTGATTAATGGGGGTGTTGGGGCCAGATGGGGAGACCGGGAGACTGTGGTGGGGTTGGGCTGTGTCATCGTGAGGAGGGCACAGCTCGTGGGACCCGGGGCCCTGGCGGAGCCCTGGAGGGGAGAGAGCCACGTGTGTGAGAACCCCTCCTCTCTCTGAGCCCCCAGCCTTCCGTCCCATGACCGGCTGGGCCACCCACAGCCTCCTGGCCACTCCCGCACACGTCTGTCTCCACTCACGGTGATTTCCAGCATGAGTCCCACCCACCACACTGAAAGCGGGGTTGTTCAGTGTGAACTACCCCACCCCAGCCCGCCCCCCACCTGCCCCTCCAGCAGGGGAAGCCACACCTCACGTGGCAGGGCTCTGCTCCCCGGGCATCCGGCCACAGTTCATCAGACAGGAGGAAAAGCGGTCCGTCACGGAGAGAAGCAAACACAGGGCCGTGCAGCCGAGTCACCATCTCGGAACTCCTGCTGAGGGGGTGACAGATAACACAGGCCCTCCACTGCCCCGGGACCATGGCAGCCTTCTCGATCTGGGTGAGGCCGGCTGCTCCATGCTTCACGGCTAAGAGCTTCGAGTGCAGCCAGACCAGCCTTCACAACCTCACTCCTGCGGGCCCGGTGGGCCCACCTTGGGCAGGCCAACCCACCTTCACCCGTTGCGGATCCAAATCGGGGAGGGTGTCCCGGCGGTCAACTTGGATCTCCACTCGCCTCCTGACCGTCCCTACCTAGGGGGGGACGAGGAAAGATTTATCCCCTCAGTGTCTGACGGGGAGGGCCTGGAATTGTCCTTCTTCTAAGACCTGACACAGTGAAGATGGGCTGCTGCCCACAGAGGGGGTGGATGTGAACACCAGCCCTCGTCCAGGGCACGCGTGAAATAGTGTGTATGAGATGCTTAGCCCGGTGCCTGGGAATCAGTGAGTGCTCACAGGAAGCGATAGCCCATGTTACTGGGCTCAGTCAGTGGAATCCTGACCCTCCACGTGGCCTCGGATATCCTCAAATAAACCCCATTCCTTGAGGTGGCCGCAGCCGGCCTCTGTGCCCTGCCACCCCAGGGTGTCCTGGCTCCCTCGACGGGCCCCTTCTCACTGCACGCTGCTGGCCTGGCACATATGTGAGAAAGACACGGGACCCGCCCATGTGGAGCGTCCACCCTTCAACTTGGGGTGGGCCACTTCTGGAGAAGCGTTTATTGAGCAACTTCTTTTTTTTTTTAATTTTTTTTTCAACGTTTTTTATTTATTTTTGGGACAGAGAGAGACAGAGCATGAATGGGGGAGGGGCAGAGAGAGAGGGAGACACAGAATCGGAAACAGGCTCCAGACTCCGAGCCATCAGCCCAGAGCCTGACGCGGGGCTCGAACTCACGGACCGCGAGATCGTGACCTGGCTGAAGTCGGACGCTTAGCCGACTGCGCCACCCAGGCGCCCCTATTGAGCAACTTCTACGTGCCCGGCTGTGTAGCAAGCGCTAGGATACAACAGATGAAGACCAGGCGTTCCAGCCGTCAGAGCAACCGATGCCGAATATCTGGTCACAAGTGATGACTGAGACAGGGAACATCTATGCTGTGACCTGAAGGATGAATGGGAGCTTGGGGGATGTCTGATGTCTGACAGCCCAGGTCTTTCCACCCTGAAGGTGGGCATTTCTCCAGTGTCTGCTTTCTACTGTGTGCCCATCCTGTGCACCCAGGTGGGTCCAATAAGTGTCCCATCCCCTAGGGACCCCTGTTTCCAGCTGCTCCTAAATGAGCCAGCTCAGCTAAAGCCTGCCTACCGTCAGGACTGGAGACACTTAGAGAAGGGAGCATGCCCTGTGGGCTTCCCGGAGGAGGCTTTGAAAGGACATGGGAAGCGACCAGGCCAAAAGCCTTCCACTCAGTGCTGAGCCACAAGCCAGTCCCTGTGATCGGAGGAATTCCCTGTGGGTTCTAGTAGCAAGATCTGGGAGGAGCCGCTGGGGTGCTGGCTGGGCAAGCAGCCACCAGAGGCTGGCACAGGCTTGACCTGCACTCCCTGTCCCATAGGCTGGGGGCCGGTAGGTGCCACCTGGATCCATCGGGCCTGAATTCGGTTGGTTTTCCCTGTGTGCAGCACACCCACCTTCAGACCCTGTCCTCCTGGCCATGGACATCTGCATGAACGTGTGTTAGCTTTGGCCAGGTTTATTCAGCCAGAGAATTTCCAGGTTTCACTTTTAATCCAGTCTTTACCGGGCTTTCTGGCGTCGCCTAGTTATTTTCTCTCTCCACAAACAATATGCTTGGAGACTGTTCTATTTAAGCTCAGAGCCTCCATGAGTAGTGTTTACATGAGTTATATTTAGGTATATTTAGATACAGCATGTCCCAGGTTCCCATCTGTCTCATGTAAGTTTTCCCCTAAGCAGAGCCTGAGGCAGGGATTCAGAGGCACAAGGCCATGGAAGGAGTGCTTATCTGGGAAACCCAGCATGAGGGGGTGGAACAGGATAGAAAGGGGAGGAGCTGGCCCGGCCTGACCGGGAAGCTCTGAGGAGTAAATCATTGCACAGCAAAGTTGTTCTGTCTGAGGCAGGGATCAGTCCTCTGTTCCCTCATTGGCAAGTCACTGGAAAGAGGAACCGGGAGGAGTACCAAAGTCTCTGCAGTGGTCATCACTGGTCACAGGACAGCAGGTAGGGGAACGGGTGCACCTACAGTATCTTTCCTCCACACTGGGACCCCTGCCCATGGGCAGGAAAGGTCGTATCTGTCTATCACCCTACCAGAAAAACAAAAACCCAATTCCAGACTCTAGTCTGGAGCCGGCGCAGAGTGGAAACACGAACACCCAGAGAAAGGAAGTGAATGCTAGAAAGAACCAGCTGTGCCCTCTGCGTGCCTCGAAGAAACCCCAAGTTTCTGACGGAGTTGGCAGGAAGTCCCTCCCTCACCAGGGGCAGCGGGGGAGGGCCAGTGGGAAGAGCCTGGAGTCTGGGTCTAAATCGGCAACTGTAGGATTCAGGGCAGGTCACGTCCTGACCGCTTGGGCTAGGGCTCACTTCCCTAGCAGCAAAACTCAGAAGGGAGGCACGGCTGGCCCCTCCCACCCTGTAGGTGGGCAGGACAAGCCCCCACAGGTGAGGGCAGGTACCGCTGCTGTCCAGCGAACCCCCGCTCCTCCCAGCCTGGGAGGCAGAGAGGGGGCTAATGTGGTCCTGGGGGCGGAGGACCATGGTCTCCTGGCTGGCTCTGGCCTCAGAGCCACCCCCGGTGTCCCCCCCCCGCACAGCTCCACCCAAACAGACCACCCAAACAGGGCTGGCACTCAGCATCACCCACAGCTCCATTCCCTCTCCCCCTGGGGGATGCTGAGCCCAGCCCAGGGCAGGCAGAGATGTCCACAGGGGGTACAGGGGCAGACTTGGGGTTTCGGTGGGTGATTGCACCTGTGCTCCTGTGCGCATCGGCGTGTTAGGCGCTGTGCTGGCCGCAGAGTGACGGCATGGGAGGGGGAAGTGTTATCTCCCGTGGCCCTCCTGGAGTCCTCAGTTTCATTAGGGAACAATATCCCCAGGGCTCTCGATGTCTGTGCAGCACCATACGGTTTACAAGACGCCTCACACATGCACACGCTATCTCCGCAACCCTTCCGACAGCATTCACGTGAATGCTCTTACTCCCATATCACAGATGAGGGAAAGCGAGGCCCACAGCTCCACGGTCGCCCGGTTGCTAGATGGCCAGACTAGACTCAGAATCAAACCTTCAGACATTAAATTCTCGTGCTTTCCACCGAAGCCACACTGAAATAGGAATTAATGAGGCGGGTGCCTTGCAGTGAGACAGTATCATAAATAACCCTGGTGGGCCTGGACTCTCTTCTTTAATAATTGTTTGAGCAAAGTCAGAGGCATATGGAGCATGCTGCTTTGCAACCTGCTTTTTTTCCCCTTCTGAACAATATCTTGTGCACATTTCCCCATGTCGTTAAATATTCTTTTACTGGGCCATCATTTTTAATGGCTGTATGGTATTCCATCACATGAATGCACCATAATTTATTTAACCAATCTCTGCGTTGGACCTGCAAGCTATTTCCAGTTTTTTGCCCTCATAAACAAGGCTGTGATGAGCATCCTTGTACATAAATCTTTGCACCCGTTTCAAATTGCAACCTTAGGCTCCAAAGGATGCATTCTGCTCAAAAAGATCTTTGATGTCTATTACCACATTTCCGGAGTTTGTTCATTTTCCCTCGTCCTCAAAGATGGTAAAACAAACCAAAAAAAAAAAAGAATCAAATTAAAAGTGCACAAATTAAAAAAAAAGTGCATCATGGCCCCACGTCAGCAAGTTATCTATCAGTTATGTGATATTGGCAGGTCGCATCTCCTCTCTGGTCCTCTGTAAACTCACGGATCAAGTGACACAAGCTGGTGCCTACATTTCCTTCTGTTTCCCTTGTTCTTGTAGGGCACGGGGAGAGCCCCAGACTGCCCAAAGGAGGGAGCAGGCCTTGCAGGCTTCCTGGAGGAGGTGGGGCCTGAACCACCCGTAAGAGATACACAGGACCCGGGAAGAGAGCATGGAGGAAAGGGTGAGTCCGGGTGGGGTGGCAGCATCCTCTCTAGGCTGAGCTTGGAAATGGATGCGTGGAACCAGGCATGCCAAGGGCCAGCCAGAAAGCCCGATGCACCGTCTTCCCGGACAGTAGGTCCCAATAATCCAGCACAAATGACAGGAGAGGCTCTAGGGACGTCTGGGCATCACAGACCGATGCAGCAAAGACATCAAGTCTTCACTGCGGCCCCTGTTGCTATTTAAGGAAGGAAAACCCCTGTGTGTGGTAACAGGTAAGCAGAGATTGGTACCTGTGAGTAGGGATCCTGCTCCCAGGTAGGGGGCGAAACCAGATGATACTGGCCCTGATTTTCCGGTTCTAATAAGTGGGACTTTGGCCCAGTGACATCCCCTTACTGTGCCTCCGTTTTCAAGCTACAGAGCAGGAGCAGCAACATATGCCACATTCATTCATCGGCTTGTTCACTGGCTGATCCCATGAGTCCAGGCTCAGTGCTGGGCACCGTGCTGGATGCTGGGCACCTGCTGGACGCTGGGCACCATGCTGGACGTTTAGGCACCTGCTGGACCCTGGGCACCGTGCTGGATGCTGGGCACCTGCTGGACGCTGGGCGCCATGCTGGACGTTTAGGCACCTTCTGGACCCTGGGCACCGTGCTGGATGCTGGGCACCACAGACAGTAAGCTCTCACGGGGCCAACACCCTAGAGGCACTAGAGGAGCAGTCGCTCAATGAATAGAGATGTACAAATTTGGGTAAGTGCTCTAAACAGGTACAAGAGCTGTAAGAACAGGAAATGGAGAACGTGAAATGATTCAGCCTAGCAAGAGAGGTCGGGGAAAGTTTTCCAGACGTGACATTTGTGATGACACACAAAGAATAAGGGGGCAATGGGATGAAATGTGGAGAAAGGGGAAAGGCATTCCAGGCAGAGGGAACAGCACCTAAAAGGCCCAGCGGCAGGAGGGAGTGTGGGACCATCGAGCCCCTCCCAAGCCAGTGTCTGGTGCATGGACCACGAAGGGGTGACAGGAAGCAGATTTGTTGAGAGGTTGACAAAGGCACATGGGGAGGCAGCCACCAAAGGGCTCGAGCAGGGACAGGTGCCTGGCCAGCAAAGCTCAGGGGGAGAAGGGACAGTAGGATGCGATCGGGGAGTAGAGGCCGGGAACTACATTCCAGGGTTCCCACTTGCTCAGGTGGGCAGCCAGGGGGTCAAGTCCTGCTCAGGTGCCGACTGTGGGGAAACAGCTCCTCCTCCCAGAGGCCCGAAGAGCTGGAACCAGCTCAGCAGATGAGACCGGGGACCAGAGAGGCTACGGAGGAGAGGGTCAGGCCTTGGTTTACTCATCACTCAGCTTGTGGTCGGGGAGGCGGGCAGGCCAGGGCCCCCAACGTGGACAACCTGTCATGCTGTTAACTGTCGCCTGGGGACCCTGCATGCAGAAAGAGACTTCACCACTGGCCTTGGTTAAACAGTCCACACACACACACACACACACACACACACACACAGGATTACTTTCTTTGCTCACGCGCGCAAAGGGCAGCTTTTGGAAAATTGGCGCTGGAGGCCACGGATGACTTTGCAGCCGAGCCCGAGTGAAAAAGCAACCCTCCACCCCCTGCTGGCCGAGTTCCAGCCTGAAGGAGACGCTTGGGTGTGTAGCTCAGAGTCTGGGACAATGTCCAGAGCCTGGACTGGCACTCCCACCAAAGTCCTTAACCCTCACCACAGTCCTGAGAGGATCAGACACCCCAGGGCGGCAGATGGCAAAACTGAGGCTCGGCACGGGGGCGGGGGGGTGGGGGTGGGGGGGACACAACTTGCCCAAAGCCACACAGCGAGCGGGTGTAGAAGGGTTTCAACCCAAGCCTGTCAGCACCAGTCCCGGGCCCGTTAGGCTAAGGCCAGCAGCTGTGGGACGCACCAGGAAGGGCCAGGGGGCTAGAATCACGCGAGAAGGGGCACAGACAGCCTGGTCTGGGGCCCATAACTGGGCTGGGAGCCTACAGAGCTGGCCCCCCTCTGACTGACCCGCTGGCCTTGGCTAATCAGTCACACGGTGGTGCTCTGTCTCTGTTTACCCTTTTGTCCATCAGGATGTGAAATCTTGCACGTCCCGAAGAGGGGCGAGAGTCCCCGAGAGAGGGCGTTTCGGATGAAAGCAAAAGCTTAGCGCGCAGCACCGGTGTGGTTGGCACGGTTTTTAATGTCATCAGCAATGCTTGTCGTCAGTCGTGAGGCTGGACGTGCTAGACGGAGCGGGTGAGGTGACTTCTAATTCTCCCTGGTGCTGGGGGCGCCCCAAGGCTTCCCCCATCCATCGCCCTTTTAATCATCCCACACCCCTCCCTGCGAGGGAGGCCCGGCCTCAGAGTCAGTGGTGCTGCCCCCAGGAACAGGTAAAGATAGCTCGAGACCTGCGGCCCAGGGAGGGAGGACCCACTCGGAAGCGGGAAGCAGGGGCTGGGACTTGGGCCGAGTCTCCCGATTCTAAATGCAAGCCTCCCTCCTGCCCCCGCTCGGTTCATCAACAAGCACCGCCAGCCTGGGTTCTCCCAGACACCGTGTGCTGTCTGCGGTGAGATCTCGGGCCCCAGGACGGAGCAGCAGGTGGAAAGCGGGCAGGGTCTAGAGGAGGGGGCCCACCTCTCTGCTCCCCCCTCCCCCCGCCTGGCCTCTCCATTTCCATGTGGAAGAGGCCCTGAGCATGATGGGAAGGTGGGCAGAACAGAGACCCGGCCTCCCGATTCCTGACAAATTCGTCAGACCCTTCCCTCATGGTTTCTGTCTCAGTTTACCCACCTCTGCAGTGGGCCTGGAGACCTTGCTCCCTCAGGGGAGGGAAGAGAGTCCAAGGGATCCCAGACTGAAGGGTGAATGAGAAGGAAGTTGAAGGCTGCCCACCGCCCCTCCCTCCTCCTGCCCTGTAGAAACTGCAGGTCACGGAAGGGAGGGCAGCCTGAATGGGTCCAGCTCCTCTGCCCAGGATCTGGCCTCCTGGGGCCGCTCGGTCACACAGGCTCCCGTGTCCCCTGCAAGGTTTCTGCCTCCTGCACCCTTCCCATGAGGCCCAAGCTCTGCGGGGCCCCCTAGGATCACCGTTTCTCCCCCCTCTCCCCATTTCATTCCTGAGTCCAGGCTATGTTGGTGCCCCTCCCTGAACCCAGCCCCCCTGCAAACACGTACCCCCGCAATCCTTCCCCGCCTGCCCCTGTTGGAGGCCTTAGGTTTCGTCAGGTCCCAAGGACAGACGTCCAAACTCACGGGCTGTGCTCCACGCCTTCGTGATCAGCGGCCAGACCCTAACTAGCAGCCCCCTGCCCCACGGAGACCCAGCTCTCCAGCCAGACAGAAACACTTCCCTCCGATTCACTCGGTTTACCTGCCTCCACACCTGCGCCTTTGCAGTCCCCTGCCTGGAAACCCGGCCTCGCCTCTCCGTGGATCCAACCTTTCCCAAAACCCTTCCTCCAGACCTGCCCATTTCCCCACACAGACCCCCACACAGGCTCTGCCCTGCGAACCCCCAGACCTCGTGTTCTTCCCCCTCTGTGGCACCTCTGTTTTTGACCGGTTTTTGCCAAAGGTGCCTGCTCCCTCCTGAGCCCCCCAACACTCTCTGCTGGGCTGGGAGCTCCCGAGAGAGAAGTTCTGTCTAGTCCGGGGAGTCTCATTCAGGAACTTGCACATCAAAGGGACTATTTGTTGCATCAAACTTGCATTAAACGGTCCCCAAATCCCACAACGCCACCCCTAAGCACACACCCAGCAGAAACACATGCGTATGGTCTCCAAAATCCACGTCCTAAGGGGGCGTCTGGGTGGCTCAGTTGGTTGAGTGTCCGACTCTTGATTTCGGCTCCGATCGTGATCCCAGAGTTTGTGAGATCGAGCCCCGAGTTCGGCTCTGAGCTGACAACACAGAGCCTGCTTGAGATTCTCTGTCTCCTTCTCTCTCTGCCCCTCCACCACCCGTTCTCCTTCCCTCTCTCTCTCTCTCTCAAAAATAAATAAACATTAAAAAAAAAATCCACGTCCTAGTATGTTCTGAGCAACAGAATGCAACAGCTAAACACTGGAACCGAGGCACACATCCGCGAACAGAGAGTGGGTACGCTGTGGAATACTGCGCAGCCGTGAAAACCCGTGAACCGTTGCTGCGCGCGTCACGCTCAGGGCTCACAGACCACGCTGGGCCAGAGAAGCAGGACACGGACCAGAACACCCTGCGTGATCCCAATTATGCAAAGTTCCGCACCAGCTTGCGCTAACCTGAGGAGACAGAGTCGGAACAGAGGCTCACTTTGTGGGGAGGGAAACATCGGGGAGGAAGCAGGAGGAGAGCTTCTGGGGTGCTGGTAATGTACAATTTCTTCGGCTCGGGGGTGGTTTTAAAGAACTGAATGGTGTCAGGCCAATCGCCTGGCCTCTAGGGCTTTCGTTTTTCCAAATGCTAAAAGGGACAGAATCCCCTCTCCTGATTTCCTCTGGCTATCTCAAGGCTGTGTGACAGCGCCCTGGGGCTAAGGCAGGGAGGGCCCCCAAAGCCTCCACCTTTCCCCGGACCTGGGAGGGCCCTCAACATACAGACCCGTCTACCTTGCAACCAGTCTGCCTTGTTCCGGGCAGGCGGGCCGGTGCAGCTCCGTCCGGCCACAGTTGGGCAGCCGTTTGCCTGGCAAATGACCCGGTGGCCGGAGGCACGGCTCGGCTGCCCCTGTTCTGTGGCGTCAGTGGTATACTGATGTGTAACAAACAGCGGCGGGAAAGAGCCCGCGGAAATGTCCTGATGTGCAATGTTTGCCGATTCCCACTGTGTAAACGCTGTCACCACGGCTGATTGCGAGCTGCCAACATGAGACCGTTGAACAGGTCACCGGAAAGACATGGCCACGCCTGGTTCTTGCAAACCAGTGTAACCAGTAAACTGGCTCTGGTACGGCGCAGGGTTGATCCCCCGAGGGCGCAGCTTCCCTGGCCCGGTGCCGAGGTGGGGGTTAGGGGGTCTGAGGACACAAGCTCCGGGAGAGAGGCGTGGGCTATGACAGGCTCCTCCTCAGCACCCCAGCTTTCCCTCCAGAAAGGCCACTTGTCTTTCTCTAGTCACATTCCTTCTGCCCGCACGCCGCAGCCCCAGCCCACACCCCTCCAAGACTACCCCCACCCCCACGACTCTCACCAAAATCCGCCCCGCTCCGCTGAAGCTCTCCTATCCTCCCCTTCCGGCTCATCCACCATCGCAGCCGGAGCCCGGCCCTCACCATCTCTCACCTGAACTACTAAAACAGCTAACGGCCTCTGCGTCTCCAGCCTCACCTCCTCTCATGCTCCCCAATGGGCTCTCCTTTCGATGACAGGCAGCAGTCTTCATTTTCTTAAATAATTTTTTAATATTTATTTATTTATTTATTTTGAGAGAGAGAGAGAGAGAGAGAGAGAGAGAGCACGAGCCAGGGGGTAGGGCAAAGAGAGAGGATCCGAAGCAGGATCTGAGCTGTCGGCACAGAGCCTGACGTGGGGCTCGAACTCACGAACTTGTGAGATCATGACCTTGAGCTGAAATCAAGAGTTGGATGCTTAAGTGACTGAGCCGCCCAGGTGCCCCAACAGCGATCTTTATAAAGCACAGACTTAATTGTAACTTTTCCTCACTTGGAAACCTCTCATGGCTGCCCAGTGTCTGTGAAAACCATAACCTCTCAGTCTGGCATTCTTGATGGACTATCTCAGACATTCCCTCTCTCTGAAGCATATGCACACTCTGCTACATCCTTGCAAGTAGTTCCCTCAAGCTCTATCTCTTTCCTGCTGGGATCCTGACAGATATAGCAAGCAAAACCCATTTACCCGTTAGATGGATGCCACATGGAACAATGATTCGAGAGGGAATGAGTTCCCCATCAGTAGAGGTAATCAAGCAGAGGATTGTCTGGCATGTTATCAAAGAGACTTTAGCATTGGTCAGGACCTCAACAGGAAGATGTTTATAGTCCCCACCCTTTGACGGCCTCTTCTCTCGTTCCAGCCTTGCAAAAATCATGTAGCCCCAGTCCTCTGCAACCATGACTTAATGACTCAATCACAGTCACCAATCAATGCACTAAGCAGGTCCTCTTACTGCCTCTTACTGTCAGCCTCAGGCTTGTACCCCAGGCATTGAGAACCACAGGCTGGCTCAGAAGAGGAGGGACTCTTGCCTCCTCCACACACCTCCTCCTTTGCCTCCAATCCAGCAGTAAGGTGGGAGAGGGACCACTAGGGAAGAGAAAAGGTGGAAGAGTAAATCAGTGCCCAAGTTAGGGTTAGAGGCCCAGGATGGAGAATGACATTATAAATGGGGAAGCTGAATCCTGGAGCAGACAGCACATGCTCCAAGTTTCCACAGAAAAATTGCTCTGCTTTCCTGACACCTTGCCAAAGACCCTTTTCTCCCATGAATTACCTGGCACCTTCATCAAAAGTCCATGGGCACAATCCATGAAAGAAAGAATTGAGACGCTGGATTTGATTAAGATGTAAAGCTGCCACTCTGTGAAAGACGCTGTCAATGAGAAGAAAAGTCTCAGAACGGGAGAAAATATTTGCAAAAGACACATCTGGTAAAGGACTGTTATCAAGATATACCAAGGACTCTTAAAATTCAACAATAAGAAAACAAACAACCTGATTTAAAAATGGGTGAAAGACCTGAACAGACACCTCACCAAAGAAATATACAGATAGGAAATAAACATATGAAAAGGGCCTCCACGTCCTATATCATCAAGAAAATGCAAACCAAAACAACAATGAGACATCACTACATGCTATTACAATGGTCAAAACCCAGAACACTGACAACACTAAATGTGGTGGGGGTGTGGAGCAACAGGACCTCTCTCCATTGCTGGTGGGCATGCAGCACGGTACAGCCACTTTGGAGGACAGTTTGGCGGTTTCTTACAAAACGAAACATAATCTTACCATGTGATCCGGTAGTTGTGCTCCTTGGTATACACCGAAAGGAATAGAAAACATACACAGAAGCCTGCACGTGAATGTGTATAGCCGCTCCTTTCGTAATTGTCCAAACTTGGAAGCAGACAAGATGTCCTTCAATAGGTGAATGGATAAACCATGGTACATAATTCAGTGTTTAAAAAAAGAGACAGCTAACATGAAAAGACATGGAGGAAATTTAAATGCATATTACTAAGTGAAAGAAGCCAATCTGAAAAGGCTACCTACTGCATGCTTTCAAATACATGACATTCTGGAAAAGGCAAAAGTATAAAGACATGAAAACGATCGGTAGTTGCCAAGGGTTAGCGGGAAGGAAGGGATGAGCAGGTGGAGCACGGAGGAATTTTAGGGCAATGAAACTACTCTGTATGATGCTGTAATGGCGGCTATGTATCATTATACATATAGGGACGGATACCTGTCATTGTAAGTTCGACCAAACCCATAAAATGTAGGTCAAGAGTGAACCCTAATGTAAACTATGGCCTCTGGGTGATAATTATGTGTCCATGTAGGTTCATTGACTTTAGCAAATGTACCACTCTGGTGGGGCATGTTCATAATAGGGAGGCTATTTGTGGGGACAGGGGTGTATGGGAAATCTTTGTACCCTTAGCTGAATTTCGCTGCAAACCTAAAACAACTCTTTTTAAAAGAGTCTGTTTCTAAAAATCAATTGGCCACCTATGTGTGGATCTAATTCTGTTTATTCCATTTTGTTTCCTTTATCTATGTCTTGGTTTATGGTAGCTATTTGGTAATTCTTGAATATGGTAGTATGAATTATACAAGTTTGATCTTCTTTTTCAAAATAGCTTCGGCTATTCTTTGTTCTTTGTATTTTCTATGTTCTTTGTAGTTCTCTTGTATACATTCCAGAATCAGCTTCTTAATATTAATGAGAAAGTACGATGCAATTTGTATTAGGATTCCATTCAATCCATAGACTGTTTGAGAAGCAACTTCTTAACAATATCAAGTCTTCTGATCCATGAACATGTTATATTTTTTGAGATCTTCTTTCATCATCAAATTTATAGTATTTGGCATATAAATCTTGAGTATACTTTGTTAGGTTAATTTCCAAGTATTTTATGTATTTGTGCTATTATAAATGGATTTTTAAATTACGATTTCCAGTTGTGCGTTGCCAGTACATAGAAATACAACAGATGTTTGTTTATTGACTTTTTAGTTTTTTATTTTAGAGAGAGAAAGAGAGAGCACTAGCAGGGGAGAGGCATAGAGGGAGAGAGAGAGACAGAGAGAGGGAGAGAAAGAATCTCAAGCAGGCTTCACACTCAGTGCAGAGCAAGGCTCGATCCTCGATCCCACAACTCTGAGATCATGACCTGAGCGGAAATCAAGAGTCAGACACTCAACTGACTGAGACACCCAGGCACCCCTGTTTATTGACTTTTTGTGCTGCAACCCTGCTTAATTTATATGTTGGTTCTAGTAGTTTTTTGGTACATTCTGTTACAATTTTTTTTATGTAGACAACAAAGTCATTTGCAAACAAAGACTTTTTTTTTCCTCTCCAAATTTTTCTTCTTTTTCTTGCCTTATTGCACTGTCTAGATCTTCCAATATAATGTTGAATAGAAATGGTATGAGTGGACATTCTTGCCTTGACCTGACCTTACAGGGAGAGCTTTCATCACTCACCATTAATTATGATAGTAGCCCTTTGTTAGGTTGAGGAAGTTCTCTTCTATTTCTGCATTGCTAAGAATTTTTATCATGGCTGAATATTAAATTTTGTCAAATGTCTTTTCTGTATCTCTTGAGGTGACCAATGGCTCTCTTGATCCGGTGAATTGCATTGATTAATTCTCAAATATTGAACCAACCTTGCATTTCTGGGATAAACTTCACCTGCTCATGACACACTAACTGTTTAATGTAATTTTTAAAAATCAACTTGCTAAACTCTTGTTAAGGATTTTTGCATCTTATGTTCAATCCAATATCCCTGGGGGATATTGGTCTGGATTTTTCTTATATTTTAATGCAAGGATAATATGTCATCACAGAAAGAGTTGAGAATGTTCCCCATCCCTGTCAAGTATTGTTAAGTTTCACATCGCAGAGGGTTTGGTCTTGCTGTAATCCTTTAAAAATGTTGGACTTTGTCTTGGTGTGCAGTCAGGTTATTTGCACATCAGTCTGATCCTTAAAGTCTTTTTTCAAACTCAGTTAAGTGCCCTTTACTCTGAGCTTGCTCATACTAACGCATGGCCCTTCAGAGGGACTCTCCACTCTGAACTTTGATGTCTTCTAGCCTGTGGTAAGCTGGGAATCGTCCAGCTTCAAGCTCCTTGCTCACTCTTTGGTGGCCTTGTGGAGTTCCATCCTAAATCTGGACATTTCAGGATTTTGCCACGTAATCTAGGGGATTCCTGTGGAGATTTCCAAAGCTCTCTCAGCGTAGCTTCCTGTCCCCAGCTCTCTGCCCCACAAGTTCCAGCTGCCTCAGCCTCCTTGGGTGTTGACCCACTGCCTCCATTGAGAGAGTCCACCAGGCTCTCCTTGGGTTCCCCTCCCCACACTGCCATCTGAATAGAGCCTCTAGGCTGGAAGCTGGAAAGACCCCGGAATCCGCCATTTTGCTTCCCTTTTCTCAAGAATCACAGTCAAGAGCTGCCTACTGTCCGATGTCAGAAAATGGTTGTTTCATAGATTTTGTAAAGTTCTGTAGGGTTACGGAGGGAGGGTAAGTCCAGTCTCAGTAACTCCATCGTGGCTGGAAGAGGGGGTTCCCTGCCCTTATGGTAGTCCTTTCCACCTGCCATCCTTCTGCCAGCTGAAGACACCCTCTTTTCCCAAAGCGTGGGCACGCTGGAGAGAGGGAGGCCCTGCATGACCAGGAAATGGCCATGTGAGCCCTGGTCCCTCCAGAAGTCCCCCTCTCCAACCCCTGCCCCCCTTCCTCCTTCCTACCTAAGTCTCCCTGGGACCTCAAGCTTGGTTTATCTTTCCAAACCACCAGGTTTTGACCCTTTAGTGTCACACACTGACCTGGGTGCTCTTATAAGAATCATCATTTTAAAACTTCACAATATCTCTGTAAGGATTAAAGCTACTATTGTTTATTTGGTAGCTGCTCTGTGCTAGGGCACCATGCTGGGCATTTTGCATGCCTATTACACACATTGCCAGAGTCCTATGATATATTATACTATGAACCTTACTTCACAGATGTGGAAACCGAGGTGCAGAGAGGTTGAGTTCTTGCCCCAGGTCTCCCAGCTAAGTATGAGAGCACTTTCTAAGAAGTGCGGACTCTGCTCCCAGGAGCCCGACTCTCCCTTCACACCAGGCTGGCTCGCCCACTACCTTCTGGCCAAGGCTGCTCAGTCTAGGGTCCTGAGGACCTGATTCCCCTAGGGCCCTTTTCCCTTAGCCTGCTGTCAGCTCCCCAGCCCCAGAGCTCTGCCCTCCGGGGGAGGGGGCTTGGAGAGAAGGAGGAGTGGTCATTGAGATTCTCTGGCTCTGTGGCCCTTCTCACCAGGCCCTACCCCACCAGCCCAGCCTTTAGCACTGGTGTCCTAAGGAGCCCCACCGACTATAATCTGCTGCGACCAACTCGGTCAGTGCCAGTGCCTGCACGCACAACTCGGGCACACCACGGGTCCTAGACCAGCTTCTGCCCCTGCCCTCTTCTCATCCCACCCTGAGCCCCCAGGGCAGGAGTTGTGAGGAGTGAGAATTATCAGAGCTCACAGCTGAAGAGTGAAAGCCTCCCCTGGGGAATTTCCCAGGACCTCAAGAATCCCTGGAAAGCCACTGCCCCTAGAAGCTGAAACTCAGTTCCAGCTGCTAATAACAAAGAAAATAATCACTAACATGGGGTAGTGGACCCACCCAGCTTACTTACCTCTCTACTCCTGGATCTGGGGCCAGTTCGCTGGGGGAAAGCTATTCTTGGGAGGGGGGGGGGGTGGAACAGGCAAGCCAAGGGCCAGCCCCAAACTCCTCTCCCTCCCATCTCCGTCGCCTTGCGCTCCAGCTCCATCCCCCTCAGCCGGGGCCAGGCAGGCAGGCAGGGCATGATGACGATTCGTCAGGGCCAGGGCGAGCTTTGGGACCCAGGAGTTCTGTGTCTCCAATCCAGGGCACCAAACCCAAATGCATCCACAGTGGACAGCTCTTACGGGAGAAGCAAAAAGACGCCCCTCAGTTGTGTCACGTTCTCAGGGTGAGAAACGCCGACAGTGGCAGTAGTCGCCTTTTCTAAGTCCCACTGTCTGCCAGGCACTTTGCACATTTGTTGCTAAGCCTCACGCCATGCGACATCAATGGCACAGCACCATTTGGCCAAAGAGGAAACTGAGGTGCAGCGGCCAGGCCGCTTGGCCAGGTCCCCAGAGCCAAGAAAGAGCAAAGCTGGGCTTGAAGCCTGGGGGTCCTTGCCTGTGCTGCTTGCTCCTTTCGGCTGCACTCACAGGCAACCGCCTCCTTTGTCCAGCCACTCACAGGGACCGCGAGGGAGGCAGAATTGGCATCCGCGTGACTTCCGACGGATGGGGAAACTGAGGCACCCGGCCCAGAGTCTCCCAGAGCCCAGGCAACAACCGAGCCTTCCTCCACCCCTGAGAGTGCCCTGCGTCCCACCCACGTGCATGGGTGGAGTTTTGTCGTTCCCGTGGAAACCTGACCATGGTTACAGAAGCCAAGGGTTTAGCCAGAAACCAGCACCGTGTCAAGTTCAGCTTCACAGACACCTGCTTTGGGGGGTCACTCACTGGGACCCTCCTCTCGCAGAGCTCTCAGTGCTCTAGAGTCCAGCAGGCTCTTTCTCGTGCATCATTAAATGTGATCCAAGCACAAGGCAGGTAGGAATTATTTTACCCATCTTCTAGATACAGAGCCTGAGCAATGGGTGGCCTCTGATCATCAAACACCCTGGTGCAGCCCTAAGTGAAGGCATACGTGCCAGTGGCCAGATGATACACTGTCCCGGGGCCCCATACATCCTAATGCCCTTGGTCCAGAAGGCACTAATGAGCTGGGGGAAGGGCAGGACGGGGACACAGCAGGCTTTTCCAGTCAGTGCTGACGCCAGGACCTGAATGGGGTGGGGCGTGCAGGGAGCTCCAGGTAGCCGCCAGGCCTCCCTCCCAGTGCACTAATTGGGGCTGAGCTGGGTCACCGGGGCCACGGTGCCCCACCAGAGCTAGTGTTCGGAGCCAGGCAGGGGGCAAGCGGCCTTTGTCTCTGACCTCAGAGCAGAGGCCTGCACAAGGCTGCCCACGGGGGCCTAGAATCTGAGCTAATGAGGTGGCTTCCGGGCCTAACCCCGAGCAGCTAGGGCTGCAGCATCTGTAGCAGGTGCGGCCCAGGTGAGCCCAGCACCCGGGGTCCCCTTCGGAGGAGCAAGCGTCTTCTTCCATGCCAGGACACCAGATGCCACAGGGATTGTCACCCTGCTTGTACAGTCAGCATTACCCCCATTTAAAAGACACGTCAAAGGCCAGAGACGTTGTGACGTGCCCAGGGACATAGCTGGCCAGAGGCAGACCACAGAGCCAAAGCAGATGTGACTCGTTTGCTCCTGCCCCTGGAAGACCCTCGGACCACGAGTATCCCCTCTTAGAGACGGGGACCTGGGGCACAGAAAGGCTGAGTGATTTGCCCAGAGTCACACAGCCAGGGACGTCAGAGCGGAGACCAGCCCCGCAGTCCAGGAAGCACGTGAGGGAGGCCGGAGAAACGTGCCGGCTGCCAGGTGGGCTGGCGGTACGGGAAGAATGGGTGACACATGGAGACATGGGAATCCTGGGGGACTCCCTAGAGGAGGGGCCGGTGTGGAAGGCCACAGCACGACCCCCAAGCTCGCCACCTCTCTCGTCCCGGCTCTTCCAGGCCTCCAGCAGAAAAATGCGCCTTCCAGGTTTGGCATCCAAACCCGGAGGGTCGAGATCCTGTGTTTCCACAGCAACCGTGTCCTTAACAGCATCCAATAAGAACATTATTTAGCAGCAGTGAGCACGTGTGATCTTTTGATTAGCACGGAAGGCAGCCCTCTCCCTCCCCAAGGGCCCCACCCCTCCTTGGAAAAACGAATGCTGCCCCCCCCCCCCAAAAAGTGAAGGGATGGTAAGGGAGGAAAGTCCTCACGCAAGAGAGAGGGAAATGGGGGGGGGGGGGGAATCAATGTTTGCATTAACGGAGTTGCCTGTTCAGCGTTTCTCCTCTTTTATAGATTTAGATAACATGCCCGTCAGGGATATCTTCATTTCCCAGGGCAAAGAAATTAATTACTCACTAATGGCGCAATTCAGAAATTCATTTGCGCTACTGTCTCAAATATGTCGTTATTAATCAATTGACAGAATGGGGGGGGGGGGGGTGGGGGGAGGTGTCCATTAGCGTCTGGGTGTGCGGGCCGACCCGGGGCTGGAGGGTACGGGCCTGGATGCTGCGGGAATACCACTGGACCTGCGGCCGGGCGTGGCTGTGGGCAAGTCCCCTGGGCCTCAGTTTCCCGGGCTGCACAGGGAGCAAGGGCAGCACAGGCTGGACCTCAGCAGAACTTCTCAAACCTCCCGTAACTGCAGAGTTCATTCAACACAACAGTAAGCAGAACCCAGCCTCTGAGACACACAGGCTGGGCCAGGTACGGGGGGGGCGGAGCGCCTCAGCTCTGCCCCCCACTCTTCCAGTTATGGTCCCCGGGGCTTGGAAGAGAGCCTTGGGAAACCCCTGGGGGGAGGTTCTCTGACTGCCTCGACTCCTTGGCTCTCTGGGGTGGGGACCCCGAGGGTTTCCGTCCTCAGTGACGCATCCCTGGCTCCTCCTCCCTCATCCCCACGTCAGCTCCCACGCCGACTCCGGCAGCCGGAAGGGCAGCTCCGAGAGCGCTGGGCCTGTCTGGTTCACTCCTGCACCATCAGTGCCTGGGCGCTCAGTGTTTTCTTGTGTGAAGAGCGTTTGGCTAAAGCACCCCGCTGGGAGGGCAAAGCCACCCTGGGACCCAGGCCCCGCGGCGCTCGGCCCTCACCCGCCGCCTCCCGGCCTCCACGCAGTGCCCGCTGACGATGTGCTCCCTCTCTGGTACTCCCTCCTCAGTCGCCAGCAAGCCTCACTCTCCCTACAAGGCTTGGGCAGAGCGCCCATCGTTACTCCCATCTGACAGACAAGGAAGCAAGGCTCCGGAGATGCAAACCCACACAGCACAGGCTGGCTCAGGGGGGCCGGGGGGTGACATTCACCCCACAGCGCCTGGGGTCCACTCAGCCCACTCCCCGCTGAGGGGAAAGGCGAGAGAACCCACACCGTGTGCAGAACGACCCATTAGCCTGGTGGCATTCCAGAAGAGCAGCGGGGACCCTGGGATCTCAGAGTTAGAAGGAACAACCTCATCATGTCACAGATGGCGAAACTGAGTCCCCCGGGGCGGGGGCGGTTGCCAGAAAGGGTTGACCAGGACCACCAATGAAGGAAGATAGGAATTCCCTAGTCTGGACCCCGAGAGGTGAATTATCCCCCGTAGGATTTCATGCCCCTGAGCTCGGCACCCCTCTGTCCTTGCCAACTTAGGGGCGGGCACCATGAGGCCAGAGGATGGTGTGAGACAGAAGGTAGAAGCAGCAGGTGAGCTGGCCAGGAAGTAGGAGGACTGGACATGATTTCCCGGGTGTTTTGTGGGCCTTGGGAGAAGCACAAAATAGCTTCGGGGTGGAGGAGCTGCTCCGCCTTCCCAGCCTCACCCCTGCTGCCGGAGAAAGAGCCTTGAGCTCTTCTAATACACCCGCGTTTACTGATCACCGGCCACACGCCAGCCACCTCCCCCTGATCAGCCCTCAGCACCACCGATTCACAGATGAGGCAGCCAAGGCCCCAGGAGGGAAGGGACTTGCTGGGAAGCACCCACTTGGCACAGGACCCAAGCACAGGCAAGACCGGGAGCTGCGGAGAAGGTGTGAGAAGGGACCGAGACGACAGAAAACGCTCAGCGTGGTTTCCCAGGCGACGCCAGCTCCCCACTGCCGCTCCCACCCAGGACAAATAGCAATCACAAGCCACACCAGTGGGCACTCACGGTGGCCCTCTGTACCTGACCTGGGGCGGGGGAGAGGGGAGCGGGTGGTCTGCGAGAGCCGGCAGGGCTGGGTCCTGGTCCCCGCGCTGCCCAGCCCCCTGAGGGGACCTTGGACAAGTGAGCTCCCGCCCCCTCAGCAGAGGACTCAGGAAAGGCTTGGTGAATTGGGAGTACCAAATAAATGTGCATTATTGCTTCCTGACTCGCAAGTTTCTCGGCTCGATGGGCTTCCTCTGAAGGTCCAAGAGCCTCCCACCCGCTGACCTCCACCAGGGACTTGTTAGTTTCTGTGAGTGTGACATGGGCAGGTTCAGCCCACACCAGCTCCAGGCGGCCACCTCTGTGTAGCCATCTCCTTCGGCAGATGTACAGACACACTCACAGACACGCGCCCGTCACCAGACAGGCACACGCTCATATACGCGCTCACTGTGTTCACTCTCACTTACGTTCACACTCACTTCTCCTAAAGATACATGTGCACCTGCCGGCACGCACACACACACACAGTACACATGCAATCTCTCACATCCTGACCATAAGTGTGAACTGACCCTGCAGGTGAGAAGGAGCATGATTGCTGCTCTTTTCAAGGGAAGAAAGAGCCTGTGGGGGCGGGGCGGGCAACAGAGTTCCTCCACCTTGTCCTGCCTTCACCCCCCCATACACTGGCTCCCCCCCAACTCCCTGCAGCTTCTCTGGTGCCCTGGAGACTGTCCTGCTGGGGCACCATCACCCTAGAACCACCTCCTGGAACCCGAGAAGCCCTGCGACTTGCCCCGGGCCACATGGCACCACCGAGTCCATAGTGAGACCCTAGATCTCTTTTGGTCACCTCCTTCCTCACCCTGCCTGCCTCTCCCCCGTCTTCAGTTCCCTTTCTGTCTCTCCCCACCTCCTTTCTCTGCCCCTGTCACACTTCCTGTCTGTCTCTCCTCGTCTCTCTGTGTGTGTCTCTCTATGACTCTGTGCTTCTGTCTCAAGACTCCCTGCGCCTCTGGGTCTCTCCTTCACTGTGACTCTTAGACCCTCTCCCAGGACTGGACATGGAAGCGTGTGGGTCTTCTAACTGTGCTGCTCACTGTTCAGCCAGGTGGAGCCCAGAGAAGGCAACTCACAGATCTGTCTCGGGCACCTGACCTTCAGCCCAACCCCACTGAGATGTTAGGTGGACAGACTAGAGGGCCTGAGGGAGGAGCGTATAGAGAGAGGGGCTCCTAAACCCCGAGTGCCCCTCCCCTACCCCCTAGGGGGCAGAACTTCCCCAGCACGAGGGCAACAAGGGCTTGGTAGCCCCTGCACACAGACCTACACCAAGGCACAACCTGTTTCACCATATACCGTGCATTGGCTGCGTAGACTCCATGACTTCCAGTTCAGTTGGGTGAGGGTGAGCTGGTTTGGGCAAAGTGGGTGGGTTGAGTGTGAAAGATGAAGTTAAATGACAAGGAACAGAAACGGGGAGTTCAGCGTGGAGGGGCCAGGTTTGGTTTGGCCTGACTTGGGTTGGCTACCTGCCCTGGGGGAAAGTCTTGGGGGGCTCATTTTATGATTGTGGAGCCATAGTAGCGTTGGGGTCTACATGTGTCCCCCCCGTTCCTTACTTAGCGCTACTCCAACAGAACTGGGCTCAGCCCCAGGGACAATAGAAAGTGATGAAATGTGTCGATCCAACCACCTTGAGAGAGCTCATGGAAATCCTCCTGGCCGGCCCCTTCACATGGCACAGGCCTGGCTCCTCTCTCCTGCCCGTCAGGCCCCCCTCCTCACTAAGGGATCTCCTTAGAAGATTGCACCTGGAAGCTGAGGGACCACTGGGAGAGGGTTCTCCAAGGACGGAGAGTCCAAGGTACCCCAGGGACTAGTGCAGGACGTAGGGACCAGGCAAGGGGAACAGTAAGCTGGGTCAGTGAACACCCCTGTGTGTAGAGGCATCTCCCTTCTGCCTGGCAGATGTGTCTGGGGGCCAAGCCTCTAGAGCCTTGGAGAAGTCTGTGGAATCCAATCGGTCAGCTCCTTCTGGGGTCCCTCCATGTGGTCCTTCTCATGAAGATGCTGACATCCAGACATGATGCTCTAACCCCAGCATGAGTTCTGTGGGCGGTCTCCACCTCCATGGTAGTCTGGGGACAGGGGAGACATTTTGAGAATCCAGGGACTTTGGGTTCCCCACAAGTCACAAAGTGAAGGAAACGCTTCACTTCCTCTCATTAAAAGCCAGTTTCAAGTTTGGGAAGTGGCCCCAACCTCCCATGTGTGGTTGTGAGAACACCTCTTTCTGTAACTCACTTTCTTCATCTGGACCATAAGCGGAGAGAAGGAAGGGTGGAGGAGATGATCTTGGTGATTCTGTCCTGCGCCCACGAACCTCTGAAGTCCCACCGCACACGTGGTGCCCACCACAGGGCGAGAGCTGCTGTTAGCCCTGTGGGAGGCCCAGCGCTGTGTCACTACTTACAATATGCCCCATGGCCACATGTCCCCCTCCGTCCGCAGAGCTAGGGTGGCGTTTACTAAATCCACTTTATGAATGTGGAATTGGAGCCTCAGAGAGCTTGAGTAGACTGCCCAAGGACACACAGCAACAAGATTTACCCCAAAGCGTTTAGATTTCCAAGATGACATTCCTTCTACCTGTTGCTGCCTCCTGGTGGGATTATCATCTTGCCGAGAGGGTATGTCTTATATCTGGATTCCGCCCCAGCTCTAAGAACAGTATCTGTGTACCATCGAATAAGATCTCATTTGAACCAAGGGCCCCTGCTGAGAAAGGTCTTAAAAACCCAGAATACAAGATTGAAAAGGCCCTCCTAGCTCTGACATGTGGACTCACGATCTCCTTTCCGAGATGCTGACTGCCTTTCATCCATGAACCTTCGTGAGTCCACGGATGCCTCACCCTGGGTACCACTGGGACATAGAGTGGTCCAAGCATGGCCTGTGCCCTCGATCCCCTTCAAGAAGACAAAACCATGTTTGGCCATGGAGACTGGTGGCTGTCTCAGGGTCTGGTTGAATCCATTACTTAGTTTGTGTAAAGTGTCCCCACGGCTTCCTGGGAGCAACCCTAGGTGTGGCTAGGAACGTCACTGGCCTCAGGGCGTTGGGGCAACGGCTGGTGGAGAAAAGTCTTTCTCTGTTCTCTGGGGTGGGTGTGGTAACCCCAGGGGAGAAGAGGACAGAGAAGAGAACACCCCATCAGCTTACACGGATGTTGGTAAAGCAGTCCTTGGGTGCATCGAGAGAAACGAGTGGCTTCCTTCCCTCTAGCTGAACTGCCACTTACTAGAGTAGCTCTCCTTCCGGTGGGGCCAGGGGTCTGGACAGAGAGGTGAATCTGCATGATTTGTGGGAAGGGCCCCGGCCAGCTGGCGGAGCACAGGGCAGGCTTCGCTGGCTGAACAGCTACTGACTCACAGGGGCAGACTTGAGACATTGAGTTGATCCTGGGAATCCTCGTGCTTCCCTGTCTCTTGGGGCTTCCAGGTGATCAGCGGAAAGGTGAACTATGGCCACCCCAACACTGACTCTTCACACTACAGCCATACTGACATTAGCTTCTGGAATCCAGCATGTGTAACCCTCATGCTCCAACTCTTGAAAGAAGAGAGCGATCCCCGAGACTGGGAGCTGTCAAGGATGGTGGGCCAGTTAATCATTTCTGCACAATAAACTACCCCAAAACCCGATGACTTCAGAACAACAACTTATTATTGTTATATCTCACTACACTGAGGGTCAGGGATTCAGAGTCGGTATGGCGGGGATGACTGGTCTTTGCTCCTTGATGTTGGTGGCCTCAGCTGGGGTGACCCAAATGGCTGGGAGGTGGGACTGGCTGGGTATCCTTTTACCTGCATATGGCCTTGCCACCTGGCTAGCTTGGGTTTCCTCACAACAGGCCCGTCTCAGCAAAGTCAAGCATCTTACATGGCAGCTCATGGCTCCAAGAAACCAAGATGGCAGCCGCCAGTGCCTTTGAAGTCCCGGCTGGATCTTGCACAGCCTCACACCTGCTGCCCCCCTTAACCAAAGCGGTCCCAGGCCAGCCAAGATTCAAGGGAGGGGAGGCATACCCACCGCTCAACAGGAAGAGAGTCAAATCCTTTATGGCTCTAAGTAATCCACCACAGATGATGTGTAGGTTTTCTGTTGCTGCTGTAACACATACCCACAGATTTTGTGGCTTAACATCACAGCCACATCTTACCCCACAGTTCTGTATATCAGAAGTTCAGCTGCAGCACAGCTTAGCTGGCTCTCTGCTCGGAGATTCGCAAAACCCCATCTAAGGTGTGGTCTGGACTGTGCTCCTTTTCTCAAGGTCCTGAGGATGAATCTGCTTCGAATTTCATCCAGGTTGTGGGCACAATTCAGCTCCATGTGGCGGTAGGATTAAGGTCCCAGTTTTCACCCTCTAGAGGCTGTCTGAATTCCTTGGTTCATGGTCCCCTTCCTCCATGTCGAAGGCCAGGGATGGAGAGCCAAGTCCTTCTCACGCCTGAATCCCTCTGCCTCCCCCTTCTGCCTCACCTGCCCACTACGTTCCTATTCCACCGAACGTCTCTGAGTGTCTCTTCTGCTTTCCCATGATTACACTGGGTGCACCCACGTCACCCAGGATAATCCTCCCGTCGTAAGGTCAGCTGGAGAGTCACTTTAATTCCATCTGCAAAGTCCCTTCACACCAGTAAGTAGATTTGTGTTTAACTGAACAGCCAGGGGCAGAAATCTTGGGGCATGTTTTTAGTATCTTGCCACCACAGATGGCTTCCTAGAGAAGGTAGGGTGGGCTGGGCTCTGTAAGGCAGTAATATCAGCAGGAGCACAGAGAAAGGGGCATCCCCGGCAGGAGGTGCAGCAGAGGCAAACCCAGGGAGGCAGGACAGTCAGGGTGCGCTGGGAGGAAGTTCACCAGGTGGGATGCTGTCGGGGGATCAGAAGAGGAAGCATGGCTGGAGGAAGGAGGCGGAGAGGCTGGGTCCACCAAGGGGTCCACGCTGAAGAATTCTGACTTCCAGGGGGAGCCAGCACTTTGGCTCAGAGGTAATTAACTGGGATTTCACATATCCCTCTGGGGGCATGCTGGGACTCAGGATGCCCTAAAATTTTGTGAAAAAATACTATGCCTACATAGACACATGCATTTTTCTAGGGAGAAGCGTTCATCGACTTCTCTGAGGAGTCCATGCCCTGCAAAGGGTACAGAGCATCGATCATTGATCTTTCTTTCTACCGATCTTTATCAGAGGCCATCTATGAGATAGGCACATGCTGGGCACTGGGGAGACCAGATGAACAAGAAAGTCTCCATTTTTGCCCTTCATGTACTTATCGTCCCGTGTAGCATGGACAAGGGGCTGGGCATTGACAAGTCAGAGTGATTCGTGATGAAATGGGGAAAGACAGAGTATCCTGGGAGCAGGTGTGAAGCACACTAAACGCAGCCTGGGGAAGTGGGGGGCTTCCTGGAGGAAGTAAGACCTAAAGGGTGAAAGAATTCAGCCAGGTTCAAGGTGGCAGGTGGAGGACATCAGAACAGGTATATTCAGGCAAAGGGGCCCAAAGGGCTAGATGTGGGAGAACCCAGTGCGTCTGGGGGGAACGCTGCCACCTTGATCTCCTCCTGGGGATTCCTGGGCCCTTCTCCCACCGGTTCTGGATCCAGATGGGTCCATTTAGTCCAACCCCACCTCTCCAAGCCTGGCACATTTCACGTGTGCTGTGTGACCTTGAGCAAGTCAGTAATCACCTCTGGGCCTTGGTTCCCACTAGTTGAATAAAGCAGTCAGAAAGTTCTTAAAGGCCCTGGAACTCAGCCTGTGACCTTGCTCAGCCAAACGAGCACTCTTTTGGGAACACCCCTGCCCTATTCTAATCCCACCAGAAGAGCAGAGCAAGACAAGCTGGGCTTGTGGAGGGAGAAGGGAGGCCGGGCTGTGACCTGGTGGGCTGGGGAAGGTGGGGGAGACAGCCTGCTCCCCACCTTCCAGCCAAACCCGCCACTAATGAGGCCTGTCTTTGGAGTAATTAGCCGCAATCACAGCGCGGAGCATTAGGCAGACAAGGCCTTGGTGCGGCCGCGGCTCCCAGAATGCCGGAGCCCAGGGCTTTGAACACTGCATTACGGCAGGGGACGCGTCCTAATGTCACTTAATTACCCCCAGACAGCCTCAGATGTAATCGAGCCTGGATGGGCTGGCGGGAGCGGGTGCAGACGTCCAGAGGAGTCTGATGCATTTATAATGATGCCACTTTGCGAGACAAATCTGGCCTTGGTGGGCTGAATGAGGAGCACAAAGTGAGGGTGGGAGGGAGGAGCCTGCGGTGGCATCCGGACAAGGGCCCCTTCCTTTCCCAAACCCTAGGAGATCTTGACCCTATATTGGCCGGCTGTCTGCACTGATCTGCCCCAGGCAGCAGGAAACTGGGGTGGGGGTGGGGGAGGCAGGGAGAGGAGGGGTCTTGACTTCCTGCCCCCGACCCAAGAGGCTCTGGGGGTCAAGGTCTTCCTTTTCCTTCTTCCATTTCATCTCCTGCTGATGGTGAATGATGGATAAAGGAGGAGGCATTGGCAGGTGGGGACCTGAAGACAGGACACAAGAAGGGGTCAACGGACACTCCAGACTGCAGGGTGGGTTGTTGCCTTGGAGGATGCTGTAGATGAGTTTGGGAGAAAACCCCAGCGGCAGGAGGAAGAGCTCTGAGGCACAACTCTAGACACAGAGTTTAAAGGGCAGACTCTCAAGACAGTGCTCCTGCCAATGCTTATCCCTCTAGAGGCCAGAGACCCAGCACTACAGGAACCTGGTTTCTCCGAAAGGCCCTTGAAGGCAGGGACCGTGTCCGCCCTGCTCACTTGCACGTTCCCGGCATCTAGCACAACGCCTGGCCATAGTAGGTGCTCAAAAACATATTTGCTGACATAAATAAATGACCGGATCGATTCATGGACCCACTTATCCCCTTAGCTAGTCATTTCCCTCGCCTGATTTCAGTGTCCTCATCTGGAGCTGGTGATCCCCAGCTCGGCCCAAGGCCTGTGATGGCACCTGTCAGGTGAGCTAATGACTACGGGTCACTCTGAATGGCTAGAAGCCCCTAACAGAGGTGAAGGGCACAACCAGCTCTGGGGCCTGCCCTCTCTCTTGCTTCCTCGGCCAGATCCCGCAGGCCCACCCCAGGCCAGACCAGCTACTTGGACCTGGGAAGTGAAGTGCTCAGTGAAGTACTCAGAGGAGAAACTGCCCTGGGCTGGGGGAAGCCCAGGACTCGCCGGCCCCTTTCTCCTTCAATCCCTCCCTCCCTTCCAGGTCCGACTTGTTCTCCACACACCAGGATCGAAAGTACAAGTACTTCCAACAACCCCAGGAATGGAAGAGAAAGCTCCTTGGGAAGGTTCCCCGTGAATAATGATGGAGGGAGGCCTCACCTGTGTGACTCAGGTGTGGGGGCCTCATGCGGAGATTAGTTCAAAATGCCAAGTAGCTTATGCAACTCTAAAAGGCGCTTGGGCGAATGCTTCCGACAGATTATCAGACAGAGAAACGGGAGGGGTTTGAAAGATTTGCGCTCGGGGCATGAGCGAAGGCTCAGAGACTGTGGAAGGTAGGCAGATGGCTTGGGCTGCAGGGTGAGAAGGAAGAGAAGGTCCAGGCAGATTACCCTGGCCTTGAATGTTCTGCAAGACATTGGGACCATACATACCCTCTGCCCGTCACCCTCTCCAACCCCCACCAGTGGGGACATTGATACAGCGATTTCTTTACTCCCTCCCTTGGACTACCTAGGACCTCTTTAGGGGCCTAGCTTGCTGTGTGACCTTGCTTAATTTGCTATCCCTCTCTGGGCCTATACCTCTCCATTTGGATAATGAGCAGGCTGGACTACAGGGTGGCTATGTCCCCTTTAACTGACATTTTATCTGCGGATCACGCCAAGGCAGCTATGGGAGGCTTTCGCCGGGATCCCTGTCACTGCACCCCAGAGCCCACAGCCCCCTTCCTGGGGCACCAGCCACCACTGTGACCCACAGTGACATTGAGGGACGTGCTATTCTCTACCCTGCCCAATGGGCCATGTGCCAACACCTGCCTTCTCCCCACTGTCATCTGTCACTGTCTTGGTGTATCGGTAGGAAGACAGCTTCATTAGCTCCTCCCGAGCCAGAGGCAAACACAGCCCCCCCACCCGCTTCAGCCTGGGAGGGCTCAGAGCCCTAAAGGCAGTTTCTAAAGGGACATCCTGCCTTCTCGGCTCCCTGTACAGTTCTCCCACCTGAGGTCCTAGGCCTTCTGGCAAGACGAGAGACGTCAGCCCCTCAGGATGAGTCCCCAGCAGCTCCCTTGCCCGGAGCCCAGCCAGGAGAGGCCACTGAGGCACTTCTGTCCCCACAAGTCCATGGCAAGGCTGACCCCCTGGCATAGGGAGGTCAGGCATGGGCTAGAGCCAAGAGTCAAAGACACTTCCTTCTCTGCTATGGGCCCCAGGCAACGGATTCCCCCTCTGGGCCTCAGTTTTGCCATCTTGAAACCAAGGAGTCGGTCTAGAACCTGGATCATCTCCAAGCCCCTTGATCTCTGATATTACGAGGGTCCATGGGGGGGGGTCTCTGGGTTTCCGAGAAGATGCCAGAGCCTGTGGGGTGAAAGAAGTGCTCTGTAGGCCCCTCCCTCTGCAGAAACTGAGGCCACCAAGCCAAGCACGCGGTTCAGCTTCTAGGACTTAACTAATGAACATGGCTCTCCCCCTCTAAACCACTTCTTGAAAAAGTTCCCCATTTTGGAACCGCCAGTGCCCAGCCGTGGCCTTAGGGGCAGTGGGCAGAGTTGAAGCCAAGCTTTACATCAGCCTTTGGCTTGGTGACACGCCCAGGAAGGGAGAGCGGTTTCTTCACCAGGATTCTGCTAGACCCCCAGGCGGTGATACTGCCTCCCCTGGTGAGACGCATAACGCCTACCTCTGGACCATCTTGAGTTCCCCATAGGTTTGATGGAGGAAAGGGCGTCACGCCCTCCCCACCCGCTTGCTCACCCCAAAGGATGGAACCCGCCTCGTTTACAGAAGGAAGAGTGAGCGGCGGGTCCCCGGTTCTATAACGGTATGCAAGGAAATCATACTGGCCCCTCCAAGTGTGAGCTCCGCAGGGAGAAGCTCTCCTCGAGGAGTCTGGGCTTCGGGGAGGGGGGGGGTAGGTAGGTGGGAAGCTCCCTACAAGGTCCCTAAAACCGAAGCTGAGGCAGAGCCATGATTCTTGTACAACAAGGACCACTCCAGTGGTCAACTCCCAGAGCAAGCAGGGAGGTGGGGCTTGTGCACACGAGCCGGCATGGCTCAGCCTTCCAAGGACACATGAGGCAGGGCCCTGTGTCTCCATGAATGTGACCTGGCTTGCTGATTCCAACATGGAATGGGAGGTCCAGGAAGACTCTGTCTCCACTATGTGGAGGAGGGGGGGGGTGGTCTCTGTCCCCTCTGGGGCCAGTCATGGACAGTCCCTACTCACTCCCCACCCCTAGCTTCCCTCCAGGAGGAGGTCTGTGCTCCCCGTCACCCAATTTCCCCACTAGGAAGCCCTGGATGGCGGGGGTGGGGGGGGGGTCTGTGGGGAGAGGGGCTATTATCAGGGGGCCCAGATGTAAAATGAATGCCTGTGATATTTATCCTTGTCATCTCTAATAATAAGTGGCCTGATTTGTCAAGCAGGGACAGATTCAAAGATGTCAATTACGAAGAGAAAAAAAGCCCAGCTGTACTGTATTTATCTGCCATGCAGATGCTTGGTAGAGGAGAGGGCTCCAGAACATGCCCCCCCCCCAAAAGCCCACCCCCGCCCGGCCACCACCACTTTCCTTCCACCTTCCTCACCTTCTTCGCGCCCCCCTCTCTTTCTCTTCCCCCTCGGGCTTGTCTCACTGCATGCTTGTCTCTGTCTTCTCTCTCCTTCACCTCTGCCCCTCGCTGCCCTAGCACACTGGGCCATCCTCCTCTCCTGTCACTCTGTGGCTTGTCACTACCCTCTTTGCCTCCCCCACTGCGTTCCTGAATCTTCTCTTCCAGGTTTCCCTCCCCCGAACCTCTGGTTGCTATGGCCCCAGTCCTTCTCAACAGGCTTCCTTCGCGATCTTCGTGCACAAAGCACGTTCTGGATTCAGAGTAGTAAGTGGATGTAAGCCATCGAAGGAAAACTGTAAAAGTCACAAATCTGAAGGCTTTTACTTAAACTACAGAGTAGGCCAAACTTTTGGAGGGTTTTGCTTTGAAAGATAAAATAAAATAAGATCCCAGGGAATCAGTTTGACTGGGTCCCTGAATGATAGATTAAAATTGGAACCAGCACTTGAACCAAAGCAAAAACTTCCCCAGACGGCCTCCCCGGCCCTGAACCAGTCATGTCTACACCCTAGGGTGCCTCGGACAGGACTTTCTCAGGTGGCCAAAGGGTTCTAAACAGCACTAAGAGTCCTCCTTCTAGATCCAGGATCCCTCCTATCAAGGAGTCACCGAGAAATGCCCCCAGTGTGGAAACCAGCCCCATAAGGACCATTGCACTCTACGTGGGGTCCAGGAAGGATGTGGGGATTTGTCCGTTTCAGATGGGACCAAGGGAGCTCAGAGAAGTAACTGTGTATCAGCCTGGTGCTCTCCACGCACTGGCATCATGGGAAATTGTTGGTATCTTCTAGAGAATACATCCCACCCAGATATCCCAAGCTTGCTGCCTTTGCCCTTTGCTGCCTGCCCCATGAGGGTCGTGACGTTCCTTCTCTGAGCAACAGTGAATAAGAATTCCCTGATGGTTCTCTGGACATCAGTCCAGAGCTGCTTGTGCAAGCAGAGATCCCTCTTGCTGGACCTCTGGCCCCAGGCCCACAACCTCTCCACCCATGATGATTTCACATTACAGAACACTAGGACTGACCACTGAGATGAGGCTAGGACTGGGTTTACTCTGGCTGAGACCAAGGGCTAACTGCAGCCGATCCCAGCTTGAGTCAGGTCAATGTCAGGGAGCAGGGGAAGCCACATGGCCTTCAGCAGACCACTCGTATTGCCAGCCTGGCCTGAGCCAGCTTCCCTGGGTCTCACTGCCTGTGTGTGAACAGGAGTCCCTTTAGCCCATATCCTGAGATGTCCCTGCAACTGTAAGGAAATGAGGAGACTCTCAGGTGACCACCCCACCTCCTGGTTTAATGACTGCCAGTCCCATCCTCGTCTGTCTTCTGCCTAACCCCCAGGAGCCAGCTGAGAGCATCCCCGCTTGATGTCCCTGAGCAAGAACTTCAGGCCTCCCATCCAAGGGTTCCCCTGGTCCCTTCTTCCAGGGCTAACTGCCCCAGAGGCCCAGCTGAGCCATGCATGGTGTGCCATGGTGACATGTGTGGCTTCTCCGGTGGCCACGGTCACTTAGACCCTTCGAAAGAACCCGGGGGTCAGGAGTCAAGCCACCTGGCTCTCGTCTCTATCCTCTGCCACCATGGAAGACTTTGGTGATCTGTAGTTTTCAAACCAGTTCCACACTCAGGATCTTTTTTTCTGTCGTGATCTTATTTGATTCCCAAATGGCCCTAAGAGGACACCAAGGTGATGTGGTTTCATCCCCACACTGCAGATGAAGAAACTGACATTCATTCTGGAGCCTGAATTAGAATCCACACTCCTTGCCCAGCATTCCCCCTTCCTCTCCGCATCTAGGCACGGTCTAAGGATGATGAAATGATGACAGACGATATAGGAAGCTGATCTTTGAATTCCTAGGGAGACAGGTGTCATAGACGTAGAAGTGATTGTCACAGCCAGTATCTATGGGAACAGATTTATAAAGTCACTTGCCAGTGGCCCAATTGGAGCTCACGAAGTCCAGAAATGCTATGGGAGTCTGTTCTTTAACTCCCAAGGACACCGTGGGCCTCTGAAAATTACCCTGGGCTGGTAAGCTGGCAGCGTGTTCTGTAAGCCTTTACCTTGCCCCCTCTTTTTAGGTATCATTGGAATAGGAATAAAATAATAATGATGAAAATAAACATTTATTGGGCACATAATATATTCAAAGCCCTGGGCCAAACACATCCCATGCATTACTTTTCTTATTGATCATCTCAACCTCATAGCATAGGGACAGTTATCTCTCCGTTTTCAGAAGAAGAGACTGAAGTTCAAGGGTGTTAAGTAATTTGCCCGAAGACATAGCTTGTAAGTGGCAATCAGCCCTTGAACTCGGATCTGTATTTCTCCAGAGCTGGAGCTTAGGACCCTCCTCCTCCCGCCCTCCTGTCTTGAGGGCCAGCCCCAGGCTTAGGCCTCGGTGACGGTGCCCATGGAAGCAATTCTCCCATCGGCAGCCGACCCCAGAGTCTGGTCAACCAGGTGGCCGATGACTGAGGCCTGGTACATACTGACCTCTCGCCTCCTTTCCAGGAAGTTGTCTCTGCTCGGTCACTGAAGCAGGTGCTGCGGGTGGCCTCCCCACACCCACCTCCCTTACCATTTCAGGGCACCCTGGCCCTGAGCGTGCTGCTAGCTGACATCAGCTTCACCTCTTTGCCCGAGGATTTTCTCTGACGGCCCGGCTCCTCCTTGTAGGGAAGACCAGAAATGTTAGGGAATTAACACCCCCTGGGAGCAGGCTTCAACCAATGACTGATGGGAGTTGGTGCATAAACACCCCAGCTCCCTCGCTCCCTCGGTGGTCCAACAGCAGGCCACGCTCCCTTCTAGGCCTCGGAGCCCCTGTCAGGCTGGGCCCCACTCACCCACCACGGTAACTGGCTCGATAATGCCCCACTGCCTTTCTTTCCCTCCTGGTGTCCCTGCGCTCAAATAGGTGTCTCAGGGTGGGCTTCTGGAGGAACCCAAACTAACCCCCTTCCTCCCCACTCTCAGCAGTACCAGAGCAGACAAGTGATGGGGGATCGGATTAGGGTGCAGATGCCATTTTCCTTCCCAAATCCCCTGACGGCCCCCCAGTACCCTCCAGATGGGGTCCAGAGCCTCTAAGCTGGGATGCTCTGGCCGCTGCCCACCTCTCCTTTGGATACCCCTCTTCCCACGAGGCTTCAGCCATAAGATAGTTTCGCACTTGCAGGACTCTGCCCACACAGCTCCCTCAACCATGCAGGCTTTCTCAGAGCCCGTCCTTTCTACCCGGTGAATATCTGCTCATCTTCCAAGACTCCTCTCAAGGGTCACTTCCTCCAGGGAAGTCATTCCTGACCCCCGCCCCCCCACCCGCCCAGGGAAGTGATCCCTCCTTAGGGAGCCCCCAGCTGACCTAAGCCTGTCTCTGTCCCAGCCCTGGTGATCCATCGGGTGACATATCTGTGTATGGAGTCAACTTTCCCCCCAGATGCCGAGCTTCTTGAGGGCGGGGGCCAGTCTCACTCACCATTAATGTCAGGCCGGCCCCCTAATAAATGTATCTGAAATAAAAGACAGTCTGTCTGAGAGGGGGGGCGGCGGGGAGCAGCTCAGGCAGATTGACTTCATAGTGCAGGTTTGTTTGGTTCTGTGATGATCTCCAAACCTGTTCCTGCTCCAGTAGCCTGACAGCTGGGCCCAGTCAGTGACATGGCCCCATTGCTCTGTCCCCCTTCCCCTCAGCCTTGTCTGCCCTGGTCAGCTAGCCAACCTTTAAACGGGGGTCTCCTCTGTACCCACCGCATCCCAGGAGATCAATGGAGAGGAACTGATGCTCTGGAAGGAGCACCGACCTGGATATAAGCCCACCTGGGATCTTCAGCAGGTTGCTTAGCCTCTATTTTCCCATCAGAATCTCAGGTTCCCCTGCCATCACAGGGGGGAAAAAAATACAACTGTGTCCCTTCCAGGGGCGCTGTAAGCATTCAAGACGATCAGCGCGAAAGGGCCCGGCACATCTCCTGGAATGTGGGGGTGCTCTCCTGGAAGGCGGAGGTGCTCTCCATGAGTAACCGCACGGGATATTGGAGACTTCTGCCAAGTTTAGCCTAGTCGCTCCATTTCACAGCTGGGCAAACTAAGGCCCAGAGAGCGGTCATCCCCCCAAGGTCACAGAGCTTACCAGGGACAGAACTGGAGTTCTGAGCTCCTCGGCTGTGCTCTTTCCTTCACCCCAGGTGGCTTCTTTGCAGCCCTCCTTGTTTAGCTAAAATAGTTTAAAATGTCTTCCCTTCCCACCTGTCCCCACGGTGGGTCCCTGTGCAGAGTTTACCAAAGGTTCCACACCTACTACCCCGGCCCTGGCCAGTCTCCCCCACGCCTGGCACCCACACCTGCTCCCCCTTCACCAGCAAAGACTCATCCTCTCCCCAGGCGTGGAACTCAGGACTGCAGGGCGGAGGGGGCTGAGAAGGGCCAGAGGGCAGGGGCTGGGGGGTGGGAAGTCTCTTTCACATGATTTTCTCTCCGGAGGGCAAACTCTCTCAGCAGGAAGTCCAGACATGAGACCGGCTGGGAGACAGGATGACCCCATATTCATTCCGCAAATGTCTGCTGACCTCCCACAATGCCCTAGGCTCTGTGCTAGACTTTGGGGATCCAGAGCGAACCCAGTCCCTATCTGCACCCCCAAGATGCTCAGGGTCGGGCAGAGAAGCAAGCAGGCAAAGAAGGACACGCCCCTCGAGGCAAACCTGGACGTGGGGGCGACAGTCCGCTCCCCATCTTGGTGGCCGCGAGACCTAGCAGCAAACTCCGGGTCCCCCCCCCCCGAGAATGTCTGGGATTGGATCAGCTTGTAGTGGGAGGCCTGTTTCTGGAGAAGGAAGCTGGGGAGACCATCCTCTCACCAACCCTAGCCTTCTTCCTCCTCCCCTCCCCGACAGCCCCAGCTCCTGCCCCTCCCCCTCCCCCTCTCGAATCATTCTATTAATAACTTGTGATACCATTAGCTTTTGCTGTCACCAGCACTGACAACTCAGAAGCCCCCGAGAGCTGTCTGCAAAGACACAATAAATGAGAACTCTTAATTAACACCTTCCTTAACTAAATAAATTAATTTTATGCGGTCGTGATGTCAGCGATGTGACTTGCTGATGACAGAGGCGACTTGGAGAGACTTGGCAAAGGCCGCAGGGCGGGTGCCGCTTGTTAACCTCTGCGGGCATCGGAGGGCAGGGCGGCCGCGGGGCAAGTGCCTGGCGCCCGGGCAGGGAACCTGGGACCGAGCAGCAGAGTCAGACAAGCTGGTGATGTTACCCCAGATGGGAGGGCGGGAGTTCCTCAGCTTTCCCTCTACCTCCTGAGTGGCCTTGGCAGGCTGCTTAGCTTCTCTGGGTCTCTGTCTTCCTCATCTGTAAAATGGGCATCTTCTCTTGTCATGCCCCTTTCTCAGGACTACGGAGAAGACTAAAAGATCCTGGTCAGGAAGGGGTTTTATAAACTTTAAAGTGCTGTGCGCAGGTGAGAAACGGGGATGACACCCCTTTCTGCCGCTGGAGACTCAGTGCTGTGCTTCCCTCATCACACAGGCACAGGAAGAAACAGACCCCAGGCAGCCCCGAGCTTCCCCGAGGACACCCCGGGGACAAGGAGGACACCTCCAACACCATTGCCCTCAAAGAACCTCCAGGGACCACCCGCTCAGCTGAGTGCTTAGAGCAAATGAGGCCAGGACAACAGCGCTCGCCCCACTGGCTCCCACCCCAGAGGAAATTTGTCCTGGCCCCAGGCTGACCTTGTCCCTGCCCCCCCCCCCCCCCCCCCGCCACCTGTGGGAGCCTCTGATCTAGCCCTGGGTTGAAGACCTGAAATCAGCCCCAGGCTCTGACTTCAACCCTGACCCTGAGAACTCAGCCCCTGCTCTGCCCAGGCCCTGACCAAATTCTTCATTTGGGATCCAGCGCGAGGCTCCGGCAATAATAGCCCTGCCCCCAGCCCCTGGCCAAGCCCCCAGTCCAGCCCACTCTGGCATCCCTCCGTCCCATTGCCAGCCCAGGCCCTGGCCGGGTGCCAGGCCCAGGACACTGTCCTCCCCAGCCCCTCAGGACCGTACTGCGCTCTAACCCACACCAGCCTCACCCTGGGGGAAGAGGAGAGGCCCCCCCTTTGCCTGTGGTTCACACTGTAGGCACCTCCCACCCTCTTGCCCATCCTATCCCTCCGACACGCGCAGGTCATTAGCCACTCTCCCCAGACAGCGCCATTACCAGGGATCAGGGCACAGAGACAGCCAGCAATCCACCAGGGGCCACACAGCACAGTTGTGGGCAAAGCAAGGACTGAGACAGTCACCTAGCGATTTCCCTGCCTCCCTCTGAGCGGGAGGAAGAGTTCACTGTCCTCACCGTCCCGTCCCGAGCAGGGGAAGCGAGAGTTCTAAGGCATTCGTTCATTCACTCACTCACACGTTTGCTGCCTGCCTGCCACATGCCACGCCCCTGGGGCAGTGGGCGGGGCGGGCAAAATAGAAAGGACTCCCTCCTGCTGTCCTGGGGCTCACAGGCTGCAAAGGTAAGACTTGTTCCCTGGAATCTGCACCAAATGTTTCACGGTTGCTACCTCACTCCTCCCAACACACACACACACACACACACACACACACACACACACACTTTTCTGGGTGGGAAAAGTGAGGACACACCTTCAGAGAGGCATGCGGGGGAAGCTGACCTCAAGGAGCCCCTCCAAGCCGCTGTAATGGCACAGGGTTGGGGGAGGTCACAGGATCTCCCTGTCCCTCTGTGATGCCACCAGGAAAGAGGCCCTTGTGGGGGGCTGTGGGCACACAGGCGGCCGCGTGCGTGATGAGGCCCGGGTGGGGAAGGAATGAGCCGTGATGTCATCACATCTCCGGGTCCAGGGTTGACCGTCAGTAACCCGGCCCAGAGCCCTTATCGCGAGAGCCAGGAAGGAGTCACTGGGAACGGAAGCTGGGCCAGGGCTTCAGAGCAACGGCCACCAGCCCCTGGCACGTGTGGGCCTCTGAGCCTGGCAGAGTGTCAGACAGGCTGCTAGGCCTGGCTTGTGGATCACGACCGTACTGCCCGAGCTTCTTGGTCTCCTGGACTCCAGTTCTCCCGACTTCCCGTGAGCCTCCTCTACCTTGAAGGGGGTCCAGTCAGAACCTGGATCGTTCTGCCCGGGGAAGCCGCAGACCCAAGCTTGAGTCCTAGTTACGTGTGAACAGCTGTGTGACATGGGTCAAGCCACCTACCTTCGTGCATTTCAGCGTCCCCGTCTAAGAAATGGGGCTCCTAGTGCCCTTCTCACAAGGCTGTGGTCACATTAGAGATGGTCACCGATATTGCCTTCACAGCCCAGAGACCCAGGGACACAGCCCCCAGAGTGGGGAGTGTCCTCGAGATGCCTGAGGTTCCTTCGCCCCAAAACCCTCCATAGCCTCCCTTCAGGTGGTCCTTGCCTTAGGGTTGTATGCCCCGAGGGATGGAGCCCTCACTACCCAAGGCAGACGCTGTGAACTAGCTCAGTGTGAGGGAGGGTTCTCCTACTAAGTTGGAACGTGACTCCTTGGAACATCCACATGCCCCAAGTAGTCTGTACCTGTGCCTGGTGACCCCCTCCCCCTGTGGCCATCACCAGAGTCTATGCCTGACTTCAGCCTCTCTGGCCTTTCATTCAGGGCGCCTTGGGGAAAGTCAACCTGAGGACCAAGGTAACCCCGGTGTCACTCCCTTTCCCCTCGCTTTGATATCTTTCCCCCTCGTCCCCAGTTGTCACACCGAGCTCTCCCGATGCCCCAGGGTCTCCAATACCTCCACTCGCATGGAACTGGAACATTACAGCCCTAACGAGTATTCCTTCTCTTGTGCCTCCATGTTGGAAGCTGGGACTGTTGACCTAATTCATCCAAAGGAATGACTTCCTAATGGCGGAATTAAGAACATCAGGCCGTCTTGGTGGGAGGGAGATTTGTAGACAAGGGCCTTCCTGATGCCCCTCCAATCACCCCCTATGGGCTGTCTTGTTTCCCTTCAGGGTAAGATTTTTCCTACACGGAGCCTTGGGCGTGCTCTGGGTCTGAAGCCTGCTCTTCAGCAGGAGGGCTTAGCCAAAGCAGCTGGGACAGCTGCGGCTTTAAGAATAACTTCTGAGCCCGCAGAAGGGAGGAGTGGAAGGGATTGATTTTTGGGTCCTCCTGGAGACTCGGATCTGAAATCAATCTAGCAATTAATAGGCCAGGTGTGAAGTGGCTTCTGGACTTCAGGCTCCCTGCTCACCGCCCCTCCCCCGTTCCTCTCCTCCTCCGAAGGAGGGGCTCTGTTCCCTCTGCGGTACCTCTGCTCCGCCCCCCCCCCCCCCCCCCCCCCCCCCCCCCCCGCCCCCGCCACCTCCTGGGGCCCTGGTGACAACTGCTGAGGAGTCCAGCTGGTTGCACCTCTGTCAGGGCATTGTCACCTGTGCAGGGCCATATGGTGGGCTGGGAGGGGGAGGCCCAGCTGGCAGGGCTAGGCGAGGGAGCAGGGGGACCCTCCCCAGGCACACAGCACAACGGTTGGGGTAGCCTGGTCTCCCGGGCATCACCCTGGCCAGGTAGGGGAAGCCTCGAGGGGCCCGTTGCAGCCCCACCACGTCCACGTCCACGTCCTAGGTAGGGGAGGAGGATAGAGCAGGGGTATCCAGGGACCACATTCGAGGGCCGATACAGGGGGAGTGGCGAGCTCCTGCCCTGGTGACCAAGCCTGGGGGTGGTGGCAATTGAGACGCTTCAGCTCAGCCTCCCCCTAGCCAACCTTGCTGCGGCCCTCCCACACCTGGAGAAGAGAGTGGCTTGCAGGGATGGCCTAAAAGGGGCAAGATGGGGTTTCAGAGAAGGAGGGGGCTCTCCAGGAGAGCCACAGCGCTGCCTTGAAAGAGCCCAGGATAACGGGGGCTCTGTTTTCCCTTTCTGCCCCTCTCCTGTGTCATATGCACTGGGATGATTCCCCTCCCCTCTTAGCCCTCCAGGCCCCACATATATACCAGGATGGGGGGTGGTGGGGTGGGGAACCAGAGGATCTGGCTGGGTGGGTGGGCCTGGGTAGGTGACTCTCAGGGCTTCGGTCATGACACCAGGGTTTTCCAAAGTGGGCAGTGGGTTTTGCCAAATGCAGCATCCCAGAGGTCCCAGGGAAAGTGGGCTGGCTGCAGCCAGGTTCCCAGTGGGTGAGGATTCACTTGAGGTCTTGCACCCCAGCTACTGGGCTCCAGCTCTAGCCCCTCCCTCCTGGGCCGGGACTGTGGTAGGAAGCTTGTGCCTGGAGGAGCTCAGCTCAACCCTGAGTCGTGGCACAGCAGGACCCGGAGCCACCCCAGGGAGGGGCGATGGAGCTCTGGGGCTTTGGGGACTACTGGAGCCTCCAGAACAAGGTAGCTGGGCCTTGAGAAAACTCTGTTTCCCAAGGGTTTCATGGGCCACTCCTTGAGCTGAAGCACAGGCTCATGGCAGCAGTCCCCAGCCATAAGCTGGAGCCCAGGAGCCCAGAAATTCCAATCACGGGCTTCCATCACCTCTTCTGACCCCAGAGGGACTCCATGAGCCACCCCTCCCCCAACACCTGATCTGAGGAAGCCCTGGCTGAGAGTCTCACCTGCCAATTTCCCCACCAGCCCCTGCCTCTAGAGCTCAGTCACCTCCTGGCAGAGGCCAACGGTGAAAACCAAGGGGCCTTGCCCTGGGATGAGGCAAGAAGGGTAACTTCCTCTTCTTCAAAGACCTAGTAGCTCAGGTGTGAGCCAGAGGCATCTGATTCCTCCTCTTCCTCCACCCTTACATCTTCCCTGAATCCTCTTCCTCCTCTCCCTCCACCCTCCCCACCCAGCGAAGGATAGAATCATTCTAACACAGCTAACTATGCCCTTTGCCAGATGGCACACAGGTGGTCAGAGAGAAGAGAGCCATCCACCCACCCATCCATCCACCCATCCACCTGCCCATCCACCCATCCATCCATCCATCCATCCACCCACTCATCCATCCATCCATCCACCCATCCATCCACCCACCCATCCACCCACCCATCCACCCACCCATCCATCCACCCA
>NW_024412404.1:12151523-12151842 GCF_014898765.1 Herpailurus yagouaroundi | reverse complement strand
GTGTGTGTGTGTGTGTGGATGGAGGGGTGTGTGTGTGTGTGGATGGAAGGGTATGTGTGTGTGTAGATGGAGGGGTGTGTGGGTGTGTGTGTGTGTGTGGATGGAGGGTTGTGTGTGTGTGTGCGGATGGAGGTGTATGTGTGTGTGTAGATGGAGGGGTATGTATGTGTGTGTGTGTGGATGGAGGGGTGGGTGTGTGTGTGTGTGTGGATGGAAGGGTATGTGTGTGTGTAGATGGAGGGGTGGGTGTGTGTGTGTGTGTGGATGGAAGGGTATGTGTGTGTGTAGATGGAAGGGTGTGTGTGTGTGTGTGTGTGGA
>NW_024412404.1:12106586-12151423 GCF_014898765.1 Herpailurus yagouaroundi | reverse complement strand
ATGTATGTGTGTGTGTGTGGATGGAGGGGTGGGTGTGTGTGTGTGTGTGGATGGAAGGGTATGTGTGTGTGTAGATGGAGGGGTGTGTGTGTGTGTGTGTGTGTGGATGGAGGGGTGTGTGTGTGTGTGTGTGTGTGGAGAGAGGTGTGTGTGTATGTATGGAGGTGGGTGTGGGTGTCTGAAGGTGTGTGTGTGTGTAGATGGAAGGGTATGTATGTGTGTGTGTGCAGATGGAGGGGTGTGTGTGTGTGGATGGAGGTATATGTATGTGTGTAGATGGAGGTGTGTGTGTGTGTATGTGTGCACGCGTGCAGGTGGAGGTGGGTATGGGTGTGCATACTTGGGGTGGAAACCATGAGGAAACTTGTGTGTTGCTCGGGGAATATTCTACAAAGAGCAAGAGTGGGGATTCACCCCGCTGGCAAGCTGAGCTGGGCACGCACTAGTCCTGCCACAGGGTCTCCATGTAAAGGCTCAGCCACTGCGTTCATCTGAGGTGGCTGAGCCACACAGCACACGGCGGGAAGGAAGAGCGACGGGGGAGGACACCGGGGCTCCGAGAAGGGCCGCAGTTTGGCCAAGGTCTGTGCTGAGGCCAGCAAGGGGCCGGAGTCGACAGACTCCCAGGTTGATGCTACCCCTTCTTCGGACCATGCTTGCTACCGTCCCCTAACTCTGCTGAGTGACAGGCAGGACCCTGGGCTGAAGCCCAACTACAGTGAGCTTGGGACCCCAGCCCAGCCCCTCTGAGGACCGGGGCCCAAAAGGGACACTCTTCACCTCCAAAGGGGTCCTGGGGCCTCCCCTTGCACAGGCAGAGGCCCCCACCTGGGGAGCCAGCCACCTCCACCTTCTCCTTCTGAGCCAGGGCCCGAGGAAGCAGGCGGGGTGACAGAGCACTGCCGGGGGCCTGGTGGGAGGAGGGGGGCCGGGCTGACGGACAGCTAGGACAGACAACGTGCTGGAAACTGGTGGAGAGCAGGCCCCTTGTCCCTCTGCCGCCCCAGCCCTGCCAGAGAAAGAGACAGGCTCTCATTCCCTGTCCCCTCTCGCCACCCCCTCACCCGCCACCCTGTCCCCATGTGCAGCAAGAAAGAGGCCAAAAGTCTAGGCGTTAATCTCTGGCCAGGAGGAGAAAGAGGAGGCTGGTGCTCCTAGGTCAGAGGGTGAAGGACAACCGTGGGCGCAATCTCTCCGGCCACCCAGCCACCCCTGTCCCCATTTTACAGAAAAGGAAAGAGAGGCCCAGAGAAGGGAAGCAAGTAGGAAGGGGCCCTGGTGGGTCTGACCTATCATCATGGAGAATTCCTGGTCTAGAAGGTTCCATCTCTGCCCTTCCCAGCTAGTCAGGCTACATTCCCAGGGAAGGAGGCAGTCTAGAATGTTTCTGCCAACTTTGGAGTTCCCTGTGAGGACCAGACCCATGCTAGCGTGGGAGGGGTGCATTGCCCCAAGACACCCTTGTCCCAGTTTGCCCAAGACTTTCCTGGTTTTAGCGCTAAAAGTCTCATGTCCCTGGGAAACCCCTTAGTCCCAGGCCAACCAAGTTGGCCATGCGGCTCTAACCAACAGGGGGACATCTCCCAGTGGCTTCCATGGATTATGGGGCCAGGCCGGAATCAAAGAAGGTGGAGAAGAGTCTCAGACACCTTGCCTCTCAGTTCGTTCTCACCGGCCCCTTCTTGAATGCCCCCAACCCCTGGGAGCTCACCACCACATTAAGTACTTTAATTTGCTATGGAGCATCTCCAAGTGCCAGAAAGTTCTTCTGACGGCAGGCTGACAGCTGCCTTCCTGTGGCTTCTCACCCTCCCCTTCCCCCGCCTTCTTCCCACTCCGGAGAACACCCAGAGGACACGTGCCTTCTTCCAGGTCCTTGCCCTTCAGACACTTGAAAGCTGTGATCACACCCCCTGGGGCGTCTTGGGCACATCTTCTCCAGTGAGTGATTTCCGGGCCCTCTCGCTTCATCCAGGCTTGATGTGCTGATGATGAGCGGACAGCAGCCATGGGGGCCCACCTCGTCACCCCACTCTCCCGCCATGCTGTTCTCGTGGCCCTTCCCTGCCTCACGTCCCCTCAGGGCCCTCAGGGTTCCAGCCTCGCCATCTGCAAAGTCCATCGGGCCCCAGCTGCTCCCCGCTGCAATCTCGTACATCTGCCGAGCACTTACTATGTGCCCGCCTTGTCCTGGATGCCGGGGATACAAGACTGGATGGGACAGATGCCACCCCTGACCTCACCGGGACTGCCCGTCTCCTGCACACAGAACACAGCCTCACGAACTGGGTTCTAGGAGATGAGGGGAGGCCTGGGGGGGGGGCGGTGAGGCTCTCACAGGGATGTGAAGCTCTCCAGGCTCAGTGTCACCCTGAACCAGGCGAAGGGGGAGGAGAGGGAGCCAAAGAGGGCAGTAAATCCTGAGCTTGGAGAGCAGGGCAGCATGAGGAGGGCGCCCCAAGTGTGATGGGAGCCTCTGGGAGCAGGAGACCTGGTGTGGGAAAACGCTCCCTCCGGCCACCGTGGGAAAAACAGACAATATTGGGATAGAGGCAGGGATAGTGGAGACCGGTGCTGCCATCCGTCCCGCCCCGTCCCCACATGCCCCCAGCCCTGGAGGCCCAGGCATGGGCAGGGTGGGCATTCAGCCCCTAGGGGAGGGGACCGCACTGTCTTCCCCCAGACTTCACCTGCTAGTCTGTCCCTCTCCTGACTGAACCTTAGATGGACACAGCCCTCTCCCTCCCACCCTGCACCCCCGGTCTCCTCCACGCCGTCAACGTGTCTTGTAAAAGCATCTGAAAGGCCTGGCCACCAGCCACAAAAGCCTTCTCGGGCCTTCTCTCCGGTCACGTGTGGCTCCTGGAGAAAGCAGGAGGGGGCAGGAGGCTGGCATTCAGCTGCTCCGTAAATCTATCGAAGATAGTTTTTATCACTTCCCGACATTCCTCTGTAAAAGCCACTCGGCTGTGTTTACAAATTAGAGAATTCATTCGATGTCAGGGACCTGGCTAATGGCCTGGGGACATCCAGCAGGGAACAGACGGGGCCCCTCCCGGCTCGGCTCCTGTCTGGCTGAGCAACCTTTGGCACCGAGTCGTGTTCCGGCCTCTGCCTCCCTGTCTGTAAAATGGGGGTGAGGGTGGCTGGGAGGATATGTGGTGTCACAGAGGCACGTGCCTTGCTTGAGCGCTGGCACAGAGCAGGCCCCTCGTAAAGGAAGGCGGCGACGAAGTGTACTGAAGTCTGTCTGAGGCCAAGGGTCGGGAAAGGCAACAGGGGCAGAGTTCAAGGCCGGGGTTTCTAGCCCCTGACTAGAATCTCTCTGCCAGGCAGGCGCTCCTGCATCACTGAGTACTTTCTGGATGAGGATGCCCCAGAAACAACCAGTCTTAGGCACAGAGAGGGATTCTCCTCCCCCTCCTCCTCTTCTTCTCATATAACAAGCTCCAGATCCTCTCCCCGTAAGGACTCTTTGAGCCTTCCCACATCAAGACCGTTCCAGCCTTAGAAGTTCAGCCATTAGAAGTTCAAGCCCTCCATGCACTGACCAGTTGAGGTTCCCCGGATCTTGGGTTACGAAAGATTCTGAGGCTGCTTCCGGTGGATTAGTGGTGTTATTCCATTGGCCTGGGACAGCGTGCGGTGGCCCCAAGTACGGCCCCGTTCTTTGCCATCCTGTCAAGTCCTAAGCCCCTTCTCCTCTAGATGAGGCAGCTGAGGTTCAAGAAGGGGGCTGGAGAGTCAAGAAAGGAGGGGGTGGTGGCGTTCCCCAAGCACCCACCGCGTATTACGAGGCAGCCCCCATGTCCACATGCCACCGTCTCATCGGACCCTCCCAACGACCCTGACCATTTGACAAAGGCCGAGGTTAGAGCAGTCACTCAGCAAGCTGGCAGTGTTGTGGCTTCCAGGAGCCCACACACTGGACTCCGGGGTCACAAAGAACACAGGACAACCAAAGACCAGATCCTTGGAGCAGGGGGGGCCAGAGGCGCAGGGTGCAGATGGGAGGGTGCAGCCGGAGGCCACGGGGAACCTCACAGAGGGGGGATAAATCCCTGCGGGCTGGAGGCTTCCCCCGGCAGGAGTCTCTTATTTATCACTTGAGAGGTTAAACGGTAAATTATTAGTGGTACCGCAAAGGCCCATCACCCTCCAATTTGAACAATGCTGGGAACTTTTCAGGGAGCTGCTGAGAAACCGTGGGAAGTTGGACAATGGTGGCTCAGCCTGTCCCATCTCAGAGAGGAGGAAGTGAGGTTCAGGGAGGTCCTCTCCCCGCTGGGCGGGGGGTGGGGGGTGGGGGGGTTGGGGAGTGGTTGTGGGGGAGGTGAGACCATGCTTCTTAGCTTGCCTTCCAGACAAAGGGCATCATGCCGTTCCTCATTCCTCCTCCTCCTCCTCCCCAACACTCTTCCCCCGTGAGGCCACCGTGTCCAGTGTTTGCTTGGGCAGCCCGCATGCGGGCGTCGGGGTGATACGGAGAAGTCAGCGTGGCCCTGCACAAGGATGGCACACAAAGTCAGCCTCGGCCCATGTTTAAAAAAGAAACAAAAAAGCAGGGGGCGCCTGGGTGGCTCAGCTGTTTGAGTATCTGACTCTTGATTTCGGCTCAGGCCATGATCTCACGGTTTGTGGGATCGAGCCCTGCACCAGGCTTCGAGCTGAGAGTGGATCCTGCTTGGGATTCACTTTCTCTTTCTCTCTCTGCCCCTTCCCCATACATGCATTCTCAAAAAGAGAAAAGAGAAGAAGGGAAGGGAAGGGAAGGAAGCTTGTTGTCTTCAGCTTTCCCTGCCCATCTCAAGTCAAGGAAGCTTCTGCTGGGGCCAAATTCTGGCCCAGGAACACTCGCAGGGCAGAGACTGTCATCAACTGAAAGGAGGTGAGAATAAAAGCATCTCCCTTCTGGGGTCACTGAGTAAAATCAGACGTGGGCACGAGCGTGAACCTGACACAACTAAGCAGCGTCATTATTTTGTCGTCCCCACCTCTGCCGTGCTGATGTCCGCCCAGCTGCCCAGCGACAGCGCACAGTGGGCCCACAGGAGAGCGCGATGAATGCACGATCAAGTGAATGAGTTGCTGAACGAAGCAATGCAGCACCTGGGCTCTCTGTTCCTTGGCTGCCGTAAGGTTCAGGACCCCCCACGACACTTCCCAAGCACTCCATACGCAGGAGCTGTTATTTTTAAGGAAAGACCTTTAGCCTCTCAGAGATCATAAGCTAATTGCCTCTCCCTCGTCGGCCTTCACCCCCAGCTCCCGGATGAACCACAGGTCAGCCCACGGCCCCGGAAACCCAATCACTGTCTGATAAAGCCCAGAGGCTTTATCACGTGCCCCCCCCCACACACACACACAATCAGGAGCAGGTGTCATAGAAAATGAGGGTGACTTGGGTTTGAAAGATTCTGCGTGTAATTCTTGAGTTTTGGTTTGGAAGATGAAGTCATCGTGTGTGACACAAATCAATACAAACATCAATGTGCGCTGGCCTGGCCAGCCTACAGTATAAAGGAGGTGACACTGCCCCAGCCCAGAAAGATCTGGGAGTCCGAGGAAGGGGCGGGGCTCTCCCGTGTGCTTGTGCCCAGTCCCTGCCTGTGGTCCTGATCCCTTCCCGGGACCACCCTGGCTGGATTTCTGCATCACAGGGACCCTCTGTGTTCTGGGCAGAAGTAGGCTCAGGGACGCGTCTCTCTCCAGGTCTGGGCCATCCTGGGCCACCTGAAGCACCCTCCTTAGGAGTTCCGCGTCCCCAAAGTCCCTTCAGTGGCCCACCACCCCTCCCCCAGCTTGTCTTTTCCTTTGGCAAACAGTCAGCAAGAGTGTGCTCTGTGCCAGGCAGAGGGCCCAGCTGTGCAGACAGTCCTGCTCCGAAGGGGAGCCTGTCCCTGCAGGTCACTATGTAAATCAGCTCCACTTGTGCTCAGGGCTCAGAGGGCATTGAACGGGGACCTGGTCTCACCGGGCAAGGCGGTATAGCTGAGACAGATGATGAGTCCAGGGGACACGGAAAGTGGAGGGAGGCAGAGGGACCGCTCTTGCAAAGGCAGGAAGTGGAAAAGAACAAGACACATTCGAAAAGGGGGACAGAGGTCCCGTGCTGTGGCGCAGAGTCGGCTGCAGGCCCTGTGCTGGGAACAGGTGCCAAACCTCATCCCAGGTCCCCAGCTCCCCGATCCCCTCACCCCACCTCTGTCTACCCACAACCGCATACACGTTCCCCTTGCAGATCAATTTTTGCCAATGGGTGCCGAGCACTACTCCTGGTCTCACCATCCAGCAGGTGCCGCAGGACCGGAAGTCCCAATGTAGACTCACCCGGGACATCCACATGAGACTGCTCTGGCTACACCCGCTGCCTACTCGCACGTGCACAGAGCCGCCCCAATCAGAAACCAGCACCAACACTAGGACATCTCTGAAGACATAGACACTTGTGTCACCAGCAACTTACCGAACGTGGCAGTGGACGAGGCCTCGGTGGGGCACGTCCTCAAGAGCTAAACCTTAGCCCTTCATATATCACCCAGAAAAGAGACGAAGCAGGCCCTGGAACCTGTGGTTTCGGATCCACTCCAGCTCCTTCTGAAGCCAGCGCAGGGCAGGGTGTGCTTGGACCCCAAGCTCCGCAGCCCAACCTGAGTCTCCATCACCGCCTCCTCCAGGTAGGCTGCCCCCCTCTCTCCATGCCCCTGGTTGCCTTTGTCCCCATTAAAGGCTGACCCATGAACGTCATTAATCCTCAAGGGCCAGGGGACCTGGATGAGGCTGCCGGGCCCTGCCCCCTAGGAAACTGGCCCAGGGGAGATTGACATTGAACAGTTCAAAATGAGCTCGAAGGCCATTACCTCCCGTGTGCAGTCCTGCCTCTTGCTTCTCCGATTTGAGAGACAGAGACATAGAAACACAAGGGCTGGGGGTGGTGGCGGGGACAAAGAAGTAAAGAGACTTGGAAGCCAAGAGAGAGATAAATGTGGTGTCATCGCTCACTACTGGTCTGTAACCCTTAACAGGCATCCCGTCTGTCCTGCCCTGCCCAGCACCCAGAACGCAGTGACCCAGGGCAGGCCCAGTGAATGTTCGTTACATGAAGGGAGGAGAAAAACCATAAAGCAAAGAACGAACAAGAGGAAGAGGCAAGTAGAGGGGTAGCAGGTCCAGGGAGGGGGTGAATGGAGCTGGGTCCCTCACCCTCCCATGTTATGCTCGTGTGTTTTCGGTGACAGCAGAGGCCGAATTATGCGACCGGCCTGGCCCTTCTAACCCAGGACATCAGGCGTCTCTGGTCAAAGGGAAGCCAGGTGCTGAGCTCCTCGCTCCCCCCTCCCCAGCCACCCAGGCCACCCCAGCACCCACAGCTCCAGCCACCCTCCGCCCAGTCAGGGAGGCAGACCGGGAGGCCAGTTCCTCTGGGTGACTCTCCACCAACCACCCATGTGCAGAGCAAACAAAGCGTCCACGTGGGCGTGTATGACTTATGGCTTTAATCTCCCTGATAGAAGGCCTTTAAAGATTATTTCAGGGATGAAAAAAAATAATCCTGGGTAATGAATCACGGCCTTAAGAAGCTGATAAGCAGCAGGGAAGCTGGCGGGGCCTGAGTTCCTGATTTAATTAAAGTCTTACGATACTCCCTGAAACAAAATCCATTGTAGCCATCAAGGTGATAAAAAGACTGCAGGTTACTTTAAACTAACTCACCTGCCTTGTGAATCTTCTGCCCGGTGAAGAGGACAGATGAGGAGGCGGTGTCCTCGGGACCCAGGGCTGCATTGCTGCAGAAGGCCCCGTCTGGGGCTGCCAGGGACCCCTGGGGGATAGCAGGTGAGTGACGGAGCCCAAGAGCTAAAGCTGATCTTTAGATCTTTAGAGCCTGGAGGACGTAGGATAATAAGCTCAGACAGGGAGTAGGACCCTGTGAGTCCGTAGGTCACCCGCTGGCCCTCTCTGGGACTCAGGTTCCAATCTAACAGCAGGGGAATGAGTCCAGTTGGTCTCTGAGAGGCATCCCCAAGCTGGCTTTCAGGGTCCTGAGCCCCATGTTCCCCAAGGAGGGGAAGAGACACGGGTGGTACCTTCACATGGGAAGGCCCTTTTCTCTGGACCCTGCCCGCAGCGCCAGCCTCCTGCAGCCCTCGCTCCCCCTTCCCTTCCCTGCCTTTCCTGGTCCCCCCACCATACGCACATGACGACCTGGTAAAAGTTCAGTTGCCAAAGCTCCTGGTCCGGTGAGGGAGTGAGTGGGGTATATGTGTCCAGCCAGAATGCACCATGGAAAGCAGGACCCTCAAGGCAGGCAGGAGCCGTGGATTCTTTCCAGCTCCTGGTGGGCTGGACCTAGAAGGACAGAAATAGAGCCCATGAGACTGTGACAACAGTGGCCAGTGGTCTGTACGTCCTCAGACACTAGCCAGTCTACAGGGAGTGAAAGAGACAGGTGGGTGGGCAAGCTCATGGATGGATGGATGGTTGGATGGGTAAAGAATGGATGATGGATGGACGGACAGGTAAGTGGATCGGTGAGTGAGTAGATGGACGGACAGATGGACAGACAGATGAACAGCATCCGGGGGAGGCGACCGTGAGCCGAAATCGGGTTTGGTCCCCTTGTGCCAGCTCCCTCTCTGATAGCCCTCAGTCCTGGCAGCCTCTGCCAGTGCCCTGTGCTCAGTGCAGATGTGCGAGTGACCCGCGTTGTCCCCGATGATGGCCAATGCCACAGGGTCAGGGTTGCCGGATAAATTTGAATTTTAGTTTAATTATGAACAATTCTTAGCAAAATTTTGTCCCACATGCTGTATTTGGTGGCTACCTGTGGCAACCCTACAAAAGAGTGTCCTCTCAGCCCCGTGCCTGGCGAAGAGCTGCTCCGGAGAGAGGCCCCCACGCAGGCAGTGTGCACGGTGACTTTCTCATTCGTGGCCTTCCTCTGGGCCCCAAGGCCCCAGAAACCTCTGGCCAATGAGTGGGTGAGGAGAGAAGATTCCAGCGGGAAACTGCAGGCTGGGATGTGGCAGTGCTAAGCGGGGTACCCTCACCAGGGAAGTCCTCCCCGCCTAGCCTGGGACTACAGGTGGGGCTCCCGGGGACCGGCTGCCACCTAGCGGCCAGCATTAGAAAGGCAGGCCGAGGCTCCCAGAGAAGATGGGCAGGTAAATCAATGCCCCCACGAAACAACATCCTCATACACACTTGACAGATAAGGAAACTGAAGTCCAACTTCCCCCCAAACCCAAACTCGTGTCCATACCCTAGTATGAAAGCAGCGCCCCTTCTATTCACAGCCACGAAGTGGGTCCCCAAGACCCACCCTGTCAGATACATCTTTCGCTCACCAGCCTTCTCGGTAGCTCTCTGCTGTCGGTGGAGTAAGTCACCCCTCTCTGTGCTGACATTTAGAGCCTCTTTAAGCCAAGTTCATTTCCCTGACGTCTTCTCTGTCTTCTAAATCCTCCTGTGTTCCGCCTCCTGGAACCTTCCCCAGCCCTCCTCTCCCTCCTTCTCTCCAGGCCCCTCCATCGCTGAGGCTGCTGGGCCTCCCCACCTCCATCCGCCCTGAGGCTCTTCCCCGGCTCCCCATGACGCCCACCCCCTAAGCCAATGGGTCCCTCTTGCCCTCGATAAGCTCACCTAATTCCGTACCAGTAAATTCCATCCACCAACAACTCCAAAATGCGTCCCTAGGGCCCAAGTCTCTCCCCGGAGCTCCAGACTCACTCACACTGGGCGCTGTCCACCAGCACCTCCCCTTGGAGCCCAACAGGCCGCTCAGTGAATTCCGAAATGGTCAGAACCTCAGGCCTCCCTCCGAAACCTGCTCACCTTCAGCCTTTCCCATCTCGGTGGCCCCCCGCTCAGTTTGTCAGGCCAAAAATCTCCACTCCACCTACAAAGCCTACGGGTGCTGCTTTCAATATGAGCCTGGAATCTGACCACTTCTCACCGCCCCCCATGGCAACCCCCATGCAAAGAGGCCAGCCACGCATGCCCACCATGCAGGGGCACAGAGCCAAGGGTAGGGGAGGCTCCTGTGCCCACCTGGACCCCTGCACAGACCCCCCGCCCCCCCCCACCCGCGGGCTGGCCTCCGCACTTCCTCACTCATTGTCTCCTGCAGTCTCGTCTCACTGTTCGTTCATTCGTTCACGTATTCACTCGTTCATTCATTCACTGATTCACTCAAGGACAGGCAAGGCCCCTGCGATCATGAAGCCTCCACAGGGTGAAGGCAGGGGATAGGGCGGTGGTACAGAAGACAGATGTTAAACAGCCAATGAGACACAGCTCATTATTTCTCTGCAATCAAGATCATTGCTACGAAGCAGAAGTGGAGGGGGTCACAAAAGCAAAGAGCAGGTGGAACCCATGGCCTGAAGCAGGGAAAAGCCTTCCCCGAGGAGGGGCATTAAATCTGGGCTGTCAACAATGGTCTGTGATATGTAGACAAAGGGGGGGGGCGGGGTGGAGAGAAAAGATGCCAGAGAGGTAGGAGGGAGGCAGAGGTGGGAGGAAGTAGGCCCACAGGTGGGGGCGTGTGTGCCCACTGAGGCTGGAGGCCCAACAGCAATTCGACCCTTCTCACCTGTGGGCCTTGGAGGCACTCGGGGTTTTATTCTCGGGGTGGGGGTTCCAGACCCATCCTTCAGGATCCTGGACCCCTCCGTACAGGATTGCCCCAGCACCCCCGATTCTGGCCAGATGGGCAATGAGGGGTTAGTGAGACACCAGGAGCAGAAGCACTATGTCAGGCTGGTGACGGAAATCCTGAAGTCTCCCTGTAAGCCCGAGGCCCAGAGTCTTCCTCCCCAGGGTCCCCGGGTGCCTCCCTGTCCCACGCACTTGGTGAGTGCAGAGGCCCCTATGCCAGCCCCAGTCGGTCCAGACGACACGGGCGAAGGGCCCTTGCTGTGGCCTTGATGGCTGTGCTCGCCCTCCTAGAGGCAGGGGTAGACTAAAGGGCGTCAGCTGTCCTGCCGGTTGGGGGTGTTCTCAGGTGCACCCCTTCGGGGGAGGGATCTGGGGTGGCCACAGGAGTGCCCAGGGAGTAAGGAAACACTTTTCAAGGGGCCTGGGCATACCCACCCCCCGGGGCTCGCAGGCTGACCTACAGGCACCTGTGTGGGGAGTCAAGGAAGAGTCCCCAGAGGAGGAGACAGGAGAGAGTCTTGCACATGGAGGGAGTGGCAGGAGCAGAGCCCAGCGGAATTCAGGAGCAGCAAGTTGCAGTGCCTTGGCACCTGCTGGGCCAGCCGGAGAGAGAGTCGTCCCTGTCACTTGTGCCCCGCGGGTGCAGCCACACTATGCTAGACGATGCAGCGACACGGGCATCACGGCCCCATCCCCGTGGGGAAGGTCAGTGCTGACCTGGGGTGCGCAGCACCCTCTCAGGAAGGGCTCAGGAACTAGGGGTGGAAGGATGGACGGGGCGAGCCGGGTCTGGCTGTCAGGGGTGGAGGGAGGTAGGAAGGACATACGTGGCCAGGTGGGGAAGACGGCTGACGAACGAACCTAATTCGGGGTGTGGGTAGCAGTTTGAGGTCAGCACGGAACTTCCCCGTGGGGATGGGGCTGTGATGCCCTTGTCACTGCATCATCTAGCACAGTGTGGCCACACCCGCGGGGCACAAGTGACAGGGACGACTCTCTCCCCGGCTGGCCCAGCAGGTGCCAAGAAACCAGGCTCTTGGTCTGGGGCAGAGTGGATGTTCCCGGGGGCCAGGAGCAGTGGGGGAGACAGTAGTTCTTGCCAAGGTGCCTCTGGGGAGGGACCGATGATGGAGCAAGGACAGAGGGTAGGCTCCTGGACGGGGATTCCGACAGGTGACATGCAGTCTCGGAAGCCCGGGCATCAGAGCTAGGGGCACCTGGGATTCCAGCCTGGCTCCTCACCTGCCAACTGGACAGATGATCCTCCTTCCGCCAAAACCATGGGTGGATGGGGGTGACACCGCCAGGCACAGAGCTGTGCACGAATGCCAGGCTCTCTTGAGGGGGCTCTTGGCGAAGCTGGGGTGGAGCTGAGACTCACTTGAGGTCCCTGACTTCCTTCTGCAGGAAGAATCAGGAAGGACGGGGAGCTCTCCTATTGTCTGGCCTCCTCCCCAGAACCCACAATGACCCCATTGTCCCTCACCTGCCCAGCCCAGCCCCGCCTGCCCTGGGCAAGAGCTGGCTGTGTCCTCCTCCACCCCCACGAGCTCAGGGGGAGGCTGGCTCCGGACTCCTGAGGCCGTCCCGGGTGCTTGCTCCTGAAGGAACCCCAAGCTCTTTGGTACTGGTTGTTCTCATCAGAAGGAAAACAGGACAGCTTCCCCACCATTGAAGAACTAAGAGGGCACTAGGACCAGAGCTCTCTTCCTGGTCCTTATCTCTAGGACAGAGAGAGGCAGCTCCCCCAGATCTTGCAAATTAGCCTGGAACAGGTGCCTAGAGTGGCCCAGAACCTGCAAGCCATCTCTGAACATGTAGCTTAGCCCAGCCTAGCCTGGAACTAGCTCGCAGGCTAGCCCAGCCCCACACATTCGTGCGGGACACACACGTTATCCCAGGTTAGCCCAGAGACACATGCTATCCTAGAACACCTGGGTGGGTTTGGAGCACCTGTGAGCCCAGGATAGCCCAGGACTCAGGGGTCAGCCCAGCACACGCAAGTTAGGCCAGGTTAGTCCCCGACACGTAGGCTTCCTTGGCACACCCAGGATAGATGATGACAGATAAATTGGTCCAAGAGAACAATTCTTCAAAAAATTTTAAAGCAGTGGAGCTTTCCTTCAAATGAAACCTTCTTACCTAGAGCCCAGTGGTAAAACCGACAAAGTGGGGCTGGCGTGGGTTGGGTCGGGGTGCGGTGGGGGGCTGGTGGGGGAGGAGGCAGAGATGCTGGCGGTGGGGGGGGGGCGGTGGGGAGGCCTGCACCGGTGCTCGGAAATACACAACACTCAGCGGCCAGGGAAAGGCCCTGCCTTGGAGCATTTGCTGATGCAAAGGGCTGGTTTGCAGGCTTCCAGGCTCTCGTTAGTGAACTCAGAGCCGGGAAGAGATGCCCATAGTTAACTCCACAAGCCTGTGGACCGGCACCAGCACCCAGAGCTACGCACCGAACCTCCTGGGCTCTTCCCTGGACACCCCAGGACTCAGAGGATCTCAACGCTGGGCAGCCCAGGTCCAAGAAACAGAGGTCGGCCCAAGCCTGAGGGTTTGCTAGGCAGTTTCGGGCTTTCGAAGCCTGAGGGCAACCCAGGAAAGCATTTCCGATCCCTGGCAAGGATAGTGGGAGGTGAAATCAGTGGGGGAGACGTGGCCGCAAGAATTTCCCGCATGACTTTGACCAAGTCCTCTCTGCCTTCTGGGTCCCGGACTCCCCATCGGTACAGAGGAGAGACCCGAGGGCCGTGACCTCTAAGGGGCCCCACTCCAGCCTCTGCAAGTCAGCGGAGTTTGCCTTTGTGACTTCCGACCTCTGCTCCCTCCCCGGGTCTGGCACCCCGCCCCCCCCAGAGCCCCAGGCACTGGGTCACCTTCCCTCCACGCCTTGCACACCTGTCCTCAGCTGGCTGGCATCCAAGGGTGTGTGTCCTCCTCTGTGAGAGGCGACTCCTACGTGCGGTGCTCGCGGTGGCCTTGCATGGGCCAGCCTGATCGACATGTGGTACCTGACGGAGCGACAGGAGGGTGGCCTCTGGTAAGCAGCCCAGGGCACTGGAAGAGCCCGATCTGGGCTTTTGTTTTTCCACTGAAAGATAACGTAAATTATGAAATAGTTTGAACATTCAGAAAAGGACATTTAGCCACGTCCCAGATTTCGATGTCAGTATTAACAAGGGACATGTGTCTCCAGCTCAGAGCACACCCAGCGCCCCTCCCGGCTGCAGTGGGGCAGGTGTGCCTGACGCCTCCCTCACAAGCAGGGGCTCGCGTAGGACAGGGGTGGCTTCTCTGTGCCTCTGCGCTGGGTTGTGTCACACGCACGCTCCTCTGACATCTCATTTACCCTCATAACCACCTGGTGAGGCACGGGTGAAGAAAAATGTATTCCCTCCGTTTCACAGAAGAGGAAACTGAGGCACAGAGGGTGAGGCAGCTACCCGAGAGCACGCAGTCCACGGAGGCAGGTCAGCACTAGACCCAGGTCTGTCTCCGAGACGAATGTTCTTTCCCCCATCAGCCCCTTGGTGCCCTCATCTGCTCCCCCCGCCTCGGAGCCTCCAGGAGGGACTATTAATGCCGTCGTGCTGTGTCCAGGCAAACTGGGCCATGCCTCAACCCTACCTTTGAACACATACCGCAAAAGTGGGTTGGGAGCCAGCATTGTGCGAGGTACAGAGCAGCTGTGACAAAGAGAAGGCACCGTCCTGCCCCAGAGGCGCACACGGATGCCCAGATGCACCCCCAGCGTACGTGTATTGTATCCAAGGGGCTCCACACTGATGCACACAAAGCACAGGGCTGTGAACCGCAGAGCAGGAAGCAGGAAGGGGCTGACTTCATAGAGGAAGTGGAGTTTGATTCAGGTCTTGGAAAGCAAACGTGGTGAGGAGGAGAAGAGGGGGGAGATCCCACCCGGCAGAGGGCCCCCCACATTCAAACGCTCTGTGGTGGGACAGTGTACTGCCCAAGAAGGCAAAGCGAGGGGTTGTGAGAGGGTGAGAAAGCAGGTGGGAAAGATCGAGAAGCACATCACCTACACACAGATCCACAGGCAAATCAAATCCGGACCATGTTAAAAAAAAAAAAAGGAGAAAAACCTCCAAATCAAGGGCAAAAAGCAGCCCAGTAAAAAGAGCATCGGCCAAGGACCTGAACGGGCACTGTTCAGGGAGCACGTGTCCAGCTGCCCAGGGAGCATGTGAAAAGCTCCCAACCCCATCAATCACGGGGGCAAAGCAAATTGAAACCGCAATGGGATCCCATTATACTCCCACCACCGTGGCTACAATTAAGAAGGAATGCGAGCTTCCAGTGTGGACAAGAATGTGGAGCCACCAGAACTCTCACACGCTGCTCGTGGGCACGTTAATTACCCACCTGGCAGTATTTACGGAAACTAAACACATACCTGGGTTATGATCCGGCAATTCCACTCGCAAGTATTCACCCGAGAGATGTGAGAGCGGATGACTGCCAAGGGACATGAACAAAATGGTCATCCCAGATTTACCCACGATAGCCGGGAACTGAAAACCAGCCTCAGGCCCATCGGCCGTGGGGTGGTTCAATACGCAAAGGCACATCCGTTCCATGAACTACTACGCAGCCGTGAAAAGGGACAGATTAGGACACACTGAACTGCGCGGATGGATCCCACAGACATAAGGCGGAGTGAAAGAAAGCCGACAGAAACACTTGTATGCTGTGTGACTCCATTTGAATAAGCTCAGGGCTATATGAAGTGAATTTGGGGGATCGAGGTCTGAAGAGGGGTTACCTCCCGGAGATTATTGACTGGAAAGGGGCCCAGGGGAACCTCCTGGGCTGTTGGAATTGTCTGTCCCTTGATCAGTGAGGCATTTACACAGAGTATACGCACGTAGAAATCCATCCACTTAAGATCTGAGCACTTCGTACTACAAAATCCGCGCGCCCCCCCCCCCCGCCCCATAAAGCGTTTCTTAATCCCTCGAGTTAAAGTTCAAGAACGGAGTGGAGAGAGCGAGGGAAGGAAGGACAACCTCTTGGGAGACTTGTTGCAACACCGCAGGTGAGAGAGCATGAGTAAGCCAGCAGGAAACAGGTGCCAGGCGTGGGCTCAGCCAGTCATGCTCCAGGAGGCCAGAGGAAGATGTCAGCAGTGTGGGCAGCTGGCGGAGGTCCCTGGAAGGAGAAAGAGGGACTCGGCCAGCCGGCAGAGGCGAGGACCCCTTGAGGCACCGACGCATGTCAACATGGCCAGGTGTCGTCTAGACCAGGCACCCCTGCTTCCCATCTCAGAGGGGGTGAGCTCCCCAAACTGGCGGGTTCAACGAGAATAATCAGCCCCCGTTTGTTGGGCCCTTCCGACGTCTGCAAGGCCCTGTGGTGAGAGCTCTCTCATCAAGCCCGGGAAGAAGGCCTTATTCTTCCTATTTCACAGATGGGCAAACTGAGGCTCCGAGGGCTGAGCAGGGGCACCACCTTGCATCCCCAACCCGTTTCACAGATGAGGAGCTGGAAGGTCAGAGTGGTCAGCCAGGACACGGCAAAGGCTCCCGCCGTGCAGTCTCCAAGCCCAGCCTGTCACGTTCGCCTGTCACTCCCCGCCACCGCCCCGTGGGTCCTGGGCACCGGGAGGGTCTGGCTCCGCCCAGGGGATGGGGCAGAGATGAGCAATTCTGAGAGAGCCAGAGAATGAGAGAGAAGGGCGGAAGACCAGAGACGCAAAGAAACCGAGAGAAGCAGTAGACAGAGCGGGCGGGGCCGGGTGGCGGGGAAGCAGGTGGTGCCGAGGTGGGAGACGGAGCAGATGTCGCCAGCAGCTGTGAACTCACGAGACAGACGTGAGTTCTGCTGACACAGGCTTGCGGGGCAGGTCCCTGCTCCTGCCTACCCCCACCCCCGCCCGCCCTCCGGCCACCCTGGTCCAGGCGGAAATTGGGGCGGGAACTGGGAGAGGATCAGCAGGAGGCCAGGCCAGACTCTCCCAGAGAGACCCCCAGCCAGACCACGTGACCCTGGGCCTCAGCGATCTCATCTGGGCAATGGGCCCCAAAGACCCTGTCAGCGCTGTCAGGCTCCGAGCCACCAAGGCATTTCCCCTGCCCCCGGCCTCACTCCTGCAGAGATGACACCCTGAAGCTCTCCACCCCCTGTCACCCCCCGTCACAGGGAGCCTCCTGGCTCCCTGTGAAGTGTAGCCAACTCAGCACTACCAGCCTGGAGCCCCAGCTTCCTTTCCGAAGGACGGGGTGTGCTCTCTTCGGCAGCACATACACTAACGCTGAAACAATATGGACATTAGCACGGCCCAAGGAGGACACACAAAGTCTTGAAGCGTCCCATATAAAAAAGATGAGGCAGGGGCGCCTGGGTGGCCCAGTCAGCTAAGCATCTGACTTCAGCTCAGGTCATGATCTCATGGTTCGTGAGTTCGAGCCCTGCATCGGGCTCTGGGCTGACGGCTCGGAGCCTGGAGCCTGCTTCGGATACAGGGTCTCCCTCTCTCTCTGCCCCTCCCCCACTCATGCTCTGTCTTTCTCTCTCAAAAATAAATAAACATTAAAAAAAAAAAAAAAAAAGATGAGACCAAAGGCTGACTGCAGCACCTCCGTCTCCCCGTCCCCCCAGGCAGACACTTTTCTCATGCTCTGGAGGGAGGGAGGTGCCTTGCGGCTGACTGGAGGGGCCGATGGACAGTAGGGTGTGAGGATGCCAGGGGAAATCCATCAACATCATTGTCACCCCTCCTAGAACTGCCTGGGCTCAAACCAAGCTTTGCCACCTAACAACTGTGTGACCACAGGCAGGTAACTCAACCTCTCTGAGTTGCTCTCAATAACGTGCAGATGAGGTTGCCCACTTTACAGAGCTGGAGTGAAGACTGACTGGCCCTGGAGCCGTGGGAGGCCCCCACCCAGTGCCCAGCACTCCGTGGCATGAGGACATCTCCCAGGCACGGGAGCAAAGACGACCATGGAGTTAGAAGGGACTTCAGACAATGCTGACCCCAATCCTCACTCACATCTAGAGAAGGCAGCTGGAAAGCAGGCACAGAGCCCAAGGTTCTGGCTCCCAGGCCAGTGCTCCCTGGTCTAGAAGGAGGCAGGTCGCCTGAAACCACTCCTCCCTCTTCTACAGACACAGCAAATGCTTGCTCCGTGATGGCATCTGGAGATGCCAGGCAAGCGTGGGCCCTGGAACCGCCGCTCCGTGGCTGAGGACTAAAGAACAGCTTTCCCCGGGGCCCCGAGCAGGGCACCTGCCGGAAAAGAGGTGGCCCAGGTGGGATCCGGGCTGCTGGGGCCGGGCTCCCTCCGTCTGGCTGTCTCCTGGGCCCCCCTTTCCCTGGCTGAGGCTCCGGGCTTGGTTAAGCTGTCACTGCCACTTGCACTGTCCCTCTAGGTAGAGTCCAAAAGGGACAAAGGTTACAGGAATCACAGGTCCTCGAAACAGGCTGCCCCTGACGTCAGCGGCCTCCTTGGCTCTTTCATGCCTGCCAGCTGCCCTGCGGATCCTCGGCCCAGCCTCTGCCCAACCTCACACGGAGGAGGGGCACTGTTTACAGCCCCTGATTAATTAAACCAATAAACCACCAATGCAAATCTGGCCAAGGGCCAGCTCTCTCGTGCTCCATGCTGAGGGGAGTGCTTCAGGGACTGCTGCAGCAGGAGAACAAGAAAGGGGGAGAGAGAGCAGAGGAAAAGAAGGAAGAAGAGAAAGGCCAGAGTGGAAGGGAGCAGGTCGAGTTTCCTGGCCCCCAGACCTCCTCTCCGGACCACATCATGACCCATATCTGCAGTATCCCTCCAGGGTCTTGTTCTCGCCTTCAGGCTCTCCTTCCCACTTGCCACCAACATGGCCTCAGGGAAAGTCTGCTATCAGTCATTTACACCATAGTAAGAATTTGAAGCTGGACAAGACCGCAGAGATGCCCCGACGCCACATCGTTTGGGCGACGGAGGAGCTGAGGCCAGGAGGGCTAAGTGCCCCAGGGCATCGGTGGCCAGGCTGAAAACTTCTGAGCACCAGGCCTGTACCATGGTCGTCATGCTGCACAGCATCCCCACGTCAAGGTCTTTGGTGGGAAGTCAAAGTGTCTGACTTGGGGGAAAATAAAGGAATATACTGGTGCTAACCAGGGCTGGCTGCCACAGCAGGAGTCCTGCAGGGTCCCTTGCTTCAGCGTCTCTGGGTCTGGGCAGTGTGGGGCCCTGGCAAAGGCCCGGGCGAGCAGCCCTGCTCACCCTATATTCTGGTTTCTCAGGGGACTCGATTGTCAGGAAGCCTGCCCGTGAGGGGAGGCCGTGTGGCCTGGGACCAGCCCTGGTCCTCTCTAGGCCTCATTTTCTCCTTCTGGTCACAGGGGACTCGGAATTGACAATCTGTAAGTGACCCTCTCGCTCAGACACTCTTCACCAGGGTCCGTAAGGGGAGAACGGCGTCTTTGACGAGCCGGGGGCCTGGCCTGAACAGAGAGCTTCTGTTTGCAGCCAGAGTCACTTTAGACACCACCAAACTGCTGGGTGGGCCCTGGGGTTCAGCCATGAACTCTGAGCGCCCTTCACTTTCCCATCTATAAAATGGGGAAATGACAGGTGTGGGTCTCACATGTGGGAGGCCGTGCACTAATGAATGCTCTCAGAGCCTCAGAAGAGAAAAGGGGGAGCCTCTGTGGGGACCAGGGGACATAAGGCAGCAGCCTGGGGGCCCTTGACGCCAGGCTGGACGCTGGGCCCAGCCCCACTGGTCCAAGAAACACCAGCAACCCAGCAAGCTCCAATCTACTAGAGATTTTCCCAGCATTCATTTCCTCCGGGACCTTGAGGAACATCTTCCCTGCTTTGTGCCCCCTACAGCCCTCCTCTGTAAATGGCTCTGAAGCCTTATGACCCAGGTTCCCAACTCCAGGGAAAGTGACAGCATTTTACTCATGCCCCTCGATCTGACCGTGGTCTGTCGCGTCTTCACACATGCCTACCACTCTGAGGGACCCAGGGGATTCAGAGGGAAAGTGCCAGCCATCAAAAGGCGATGTCTCCCCTGGGCAGACAGAAAGTTAAAAAAAAAAAAAAAAAAAAAACAAGAGAGGTTTAATGTCAACGCGTGTGAAAATGTTAAAATAAACGGCCACCTGGCCCAGATGCCTCGGCACGGAAAGCAAACAGAAGGCCCTGCAGTCTTCTATTTCCTGACCCTGGCAGACATCACGAATAGATCCCACAACTCTTCCCCGCTGAGCCAGGTTGCAGCCTCCTGGCCCTTCCTTTCTGGTGCTCCAGGCCGCCCCCAGCCTCCTCACTGGAGTTAGCAAGCGAAACAGGGTTCAGCTCTCCCCAGAGGTCTCAGGGTTATAGCTGGGCTAGCTACGGGAGGCTTCCTGGAGGCGGAAGTCTTCCCTAGGCCTTGAAAGAAGACTCTGGAGAGTTGAAGAGAGCAGAGAGGGTGTTCTAGGAGGCAGGAGCCGTGTCAGTCGGGATCTGGAGAGAAAAACCTGCGCAGCATATTCAAGGACGGTGGGATCAGCTGCCGGAGGGGAGAGACATCCAGGAGAGGAGAGGGAGGCAGGGAGGGAGGGGAGGGGGGGTGGGGCGGCCAAAGTCAGGTCCTCGGCCTGCTTGATTGAACCTGAAGCCTCGTCACCTTCCGTATCCACTCCCAACCCGGGGAGGCCCTGGAGGAGCCTAGGGTGAGCGACGTGGCGCTGGTCGTGGCTGTCAACCTCCCGGGTGACGAGGAAATTTACAAGCTCATTAGAATGACATGTCGCTGCCCATTCTGAGTTACAGGATAGGTGCCTGAGATGTATAAACTATCTCCTCTAGCTCTGCCCCGCGGCTGATTTGCAGCCACGTCCAGCCCAGTCCAGCCCCTGGTCCGGGGACAGCGCACCCCACAGGGAGAGCTGTCCTCCATCACCGCACGCCAGGGACTGAGTGCAGAACGGCCGCCTCAGACACCAGGGCTTCTAGGGCCAAGGACAGGTGCGCATCGCAACCCCTTCCCCTTCCCCTCACCCTGGGGCCCTTCCCTGGAAGACCATCCTCTACCCATGCTTTCCTTTAGAACCTATCTTAGCTCTCACCTCTAACAGGGAGCCCACCAGGATTTGTCCGCAAGACCTACCAACTACACAGAACAACGGGAAACCTGTTTATAGGTCCGACCCAATGCTAACCTGCTCAGGGACTCAGGCAAGCCATCCCTCTACCCAGGACTCAGTTTCTCCATCTGTCACCCAGGAAGTCGGACAAGAGAGCCTCTGGGCCTCCAGCAGTGAGAGCTCTCCTATCATGTGTGGAGGGGGTCAGGTGCCTGGCTGGCAGAAGGCCACGGGGCCATGTGTAGCCCATGCCCCGTGTCCCGCTGCACCCAGAGCCTCGCCCAGGTATTGCCCAGCAACCTGAGAAGGATCAGAGGCCCAGGACCTCGGATTTCTGTAGCTGGAGGAGACTTCAAGGACACTATGGTCCAAACTCTGCCTTTCCCAGATGGGCAATGGCGGCCCAGAGAGGGCAATGACTTGCCCGAGGCTGCACAGCAAGCCAGCCACAGCCAGGACTCATGCCTTAGTTGAGAACTTGCTTCGTATGTGGCTCATGGGTGGAAAGGCTATGCTTACTATCCCATCCTTGCCACTCACAGAGAGTCCCCTGGGGTAATGGGGGGGGGGGGTCACTGGACCCTGATTCAGGGGCGGGGGGGTCCACAGAAAAAAGCAGAAGAGATAGCCCCCATCGGCCAAGAACCTGCAATTAAGACATGAAAAAGAGATTTTAGTGGAGAGTGTACTCTCTCATCTAAGGCTCTCCCATCAGCTTCCCCTTGCCTGTCATTCCACCGAAAGTGAAGTGTCGCCTTGGGTTAAAAACTGCCCTCTTTACAGAGGAAGTTAGGAAGTAATTTTCTAGCATCTCAGTATAAGTGAATTTGTCAGAAGTCCTTCTCTGGGGCAATAGAGGCCCAAGAGCGAATAAAGGACCCGAAGAGAAAGACCTCTGCTTCCTCTTGGGGCGCGGACCAAAGTTCCTAGAATTCTCTCCCCGCCAGCAATCCTGTAGCATCATATGCTGGTTTACAGCTCACCCCAGTGCAGACACACACACACACACACACACACACACACCCTACGGCCAAGGCCAGAGTGAAAGCATCAACCTAGCAAAGACCTTCTCGGTGTCAGAGCAGGCTTTCTCCGATCAGAGCAGGGGTGGGGAGCTGCCTGACGCTGGAGGCATACAAGCTGCGGCAGTGGAATGATGAGGGGACCTCTCCATCCCAGAGATACCGCGACATCTGGTCACTCATGCTCCTTCTCTTCCTCCTCCATGAGCCCTCAAGTCCTACCAGCCTCACCACAAGTCCACAACTGTCCTTCCTGCCCCTCCTCTGCCCTGCCGCCGGGGCCCCTGCAGTCCGGGTGTTCTCTGAGTGGCCAGTGCAGGGTTGGCCCCTCCCAGGGGCTGCTCACGAAGCTCCCGGGCCCCCAGAGCCCCTACTAATCAGGTCGCCGCCCACTCCTCAGTTGCGCCCCCGGGCTTCAGGACCCCTCGTCAGCACTCACAGGGGCATGGGAAGCCTTGGCCTTTGCCCAGGAAAACGACAGCCCCCAGAAACCCTCACTCACATGTCAACCTCCCACGTGCCCTGTGGGGAGTCACCCGCGCGGGGCACAGGGCGCCTGGCCTGCGGCTCTCCTGCGCCTACTTCTCTCCACGCGGTGCCTCTCTACACCTTTGTGCCTTCACGTCCTTCTCTGCCAGCCTCCCTCCAGCTCCCCTACCGTGTGTCCCATCTCCCCTCTTTCGGTCTCTCTCCCTCCTTGTCTCTGTGCCTTCTGCCCTTCATCCACCGCCTCCTGCTCTCCCTGTCTCCCAGCCGGCCCCTGCCCCACGGAGCCTCACACTGGAGCCAGTGCAGCAACGGTGTTTCTGAGCCCTCCGGGGCCGGGATAGCCCTCACACCGCCCAGCAGAGCCCGCCCGTGGCCTCCTCCCGCCACCTCCCCTCCCCTCCCCACCTCCTGGGTGCCAGGCCCTGAGCCAGGCCCGAAGGCAGGCAGGGGAGGGGAGAGGCGGCCACCGGCCGGCCCAGGCACTCCCCAGACGTTCTTAGCGTTGCCCTTTCCCCGTTTTACATACAAGGAAACTGAAGCCCAGAGACGTGAAGAGACCAAGCTGCGGGTCTGCCCGACTCCAAAGCCCATGGACTTTCTTCTCTCCGTTTCAATGAGCCCAGACAGCTGGGCTAATGGTGCAGCCAGGATTTGAACCCCTAGCCCTCACGGCACACAGAGACTCGTTCTGAGCCATGAGACGCTCACAAGGGGGTAAAGTACCACAAGGCCCACTGCTGTGGGCCACACCGAGCTGGGGCCCCAAACAAGAAGTCAAGGCTGAGGGCCCGAGGAGGCCTGGAGGCAGGCTCCTTGGGCTGGGGCCAGAGAAGCCTTCTCAGAGGTGGCTGTGTCCCAGCAGGGGAGAGAGCCCTGGGGCAGGAGGAAGGCAGGGAGTAAAGGCTGGAGGTGACCCCAGGAGCCGGCAGGGCCAGCTGGGGCTGGGCCGGGGGGTCCCCCACAGCGGCAGACAGGAGAGTCCGGGGCCGTGGGCTGGAGAGGCGTGCCGGGCCGCACTGTCCTCCCCAGCTCCGGTCCCCCCAGTGCTGGGCCATTAACGGGGGCAGGAGGGGGCGCCCTGGCTGGGGAGACTGCAGCAGGTTCTTAGGGGCGACGGCTGGGAGCCAGCGGCCAGCTGCGTCTCTTGGGGCAGCTTCTCTGGAAGGGAGGCCCGAATGTGGACCTCAACAGTCGCCACACTGACTTCCAGATATGCCCCACACATAGGAAGGGGTCCCCCGCCCTCACCCCAGCCCCTCCCGGGGCAGCCCCAGCCCACACTCCACACCCCCCTCTCTTTCCCAGGGACAGGACAGCGGTGTTGGCCCAAGACCGGCTGGCTGGGGCTGGGACAGCCGGGTGACCCCAGCCCCACCTTCCCAGGCCCGCCCCGAGCCTCAGGCCGGTGTTCCCGCAGGTCCTCGCAGGGGGCCCCGGCCTCCCAGATGCTGTGGGCCACAAGATGGGCTCTAGTCTCTGCCCGCACCCCCCCCCCCAGTGTGGCTTCCTGCGGTGCACCCGAAGACAGCCTCCTGCCTGGGGGGCAGCCACCCGGGGTGGGGGTGGGGACGGGCACTGAGAGCGCCCCCGGTTGAATCCAGGTGCTCAGCTGCGGGCTTGGAGATCTGCCCTCTCCTTCTATCGCATGGTTGGTTCCCTTTTCCTCCCTGATGACCTCTTCCTCAGGCGGGTCTTCCCTGACGTGGGCGACAGGCCCCGGGCAGCTCTGAGTGGACGTCACGCCTTCATCCCACCAAGCGGAAAGACCCTCTTTCCTAATCCAGCAAAAACCCAGGACGGGCTCCCGGTGGCCGGGCCTGGTCATGCGCGTGGCCTGAAGCCAGGAGGGGGACGGGGCCCACAAGGGCAATTAGGACTGAGGTGAGGTGGGTGGGTGAGGAGGGGGACCCAGGAAAATCCACCGGCTGGAAGCCAAAGACGGTGGAGGGGCGCCCGGAAGTCGTCCCCGCAGCCGCCTGACTCGCTGGCCGACACCAGCAGCCGGTGGCCGGGGACAGAGTGGCACCCAGAGGCTCATCTAGCAAGGTGGGAGGAGAGACCAGAACGAAGTCAGCTTTGCAGCAGGAGGACGTGGTCACCGGGTCAGCTGTGGCCACAAAGCGTCCACAAGATGGGCCACCAGCGGTCGCAGGTGACTGACCTGCTGCCACTGAGGGGATGCCATCCTGGACAGGGGTGGGGCCGGGGGTTGGGGGTGGGGAGGACTGGGAGGAGGCAGCGGGAGGAGGGGGGCACCCTGACGGAGAGCGGGAGGCAGGGAGGGGACGAGTGGCGCCGAGGAGGAAGGACGGCAGGACAGGATGGGGAGGCAGGGGGAGCTGGGGGAGGGCCCAGGGAGCAGAGAGGACCCAGGAGCAAAAGACGAAGGAAAGGAGAGGAGAAACCACTGCCACGGAGCCCTTCCTCGCCTCCCCCAACGCTGAAAGTTAAAAATAGGCTGTGTGGTGCAAGAGAGACAGAATGAGAGCAGGCGGCTGAAGCAAGCCATCCGGAGCCGGACCAGGAGGAGTGTCCCCACAGGCCTCAGCCAAGATGAGGCCGCGGCTGCCCGCCTCCCGCCCAGGTCCTGACCCGGGGCTCTGGGCATCCTTCCGCGCAGGCATAACCCACCCTTGCAGCCGCTCGGTTGGCCCGGAGCCAGGGACTGGGCACCCAGACCCGGCAGGGTGGTAGTTCCAACCCCACTGTACAGATGGGAAAACTGAGACTCAAGAGACCCATCTCACAGGCCTGACTCCTGGGCACCACCGAGAGGACCTGGCCCCAGAGAGGACAGACGCCCTGTGGGAGTCCCCAGGCTCGGAATTAAAGATGCGGGGCCCCCCTCCGGCCGAGTGCCCTCCCTGTGGCAGCGCCCAGCTTCAAGGAGGACAGAGAGACGAGTCGAAGGCGATCTGGCCTTTCTGCACCGGCAGCTCTGGGGGGCAAAACTGAGGCCCGGAAAGGGCCAGCCGTCTGCCCTGGTGCTCACCGCAGCAGCAGAAGCAGGCGCTGAGAACCGGGAGATCTTTCTGTTCCCGGCCCGCCCTGCCCCTGAGCAGCTGGGTGGCCGGGCTGGACCCCCCCACCTTCCCAGAGCTCGAGTTCCCTCCCAGCCCCATGCCCTTCCTGCCTACCTCCTGGGCACGCCCGTGGAGGAACTAATTAGCGGCTGGTTCGCAGGGGCAAAGCCCCACATGAACACAGAGGGTTATTAGCCCTCAGAGCCTGAGAGGAAGACCAGCGAGGAGCTGCTGTGCTGACAGGGCTGGTTTCTCTGCCCAACTTTAGGGCGTCATTACTTTTGTTAGCAGACAGCGTGATTATTGGATGTTGTTAATAATCTCTTAGGTTTATAAACAGTCTTTCTTCCAAGGATCCTCAAGCTCTTCCGCATTTAGCTTCGCCTGTTGCCAGGAGGTCGATACCACAGCGTGGAGAAGCATAGATCGCCGTGCTCTTCTGCGGAGGCACAGAGAGGTTAGGCCACCTGCCTAGGGCCACACAGCCAATCAGCGACAGAGCTAGAGTCAGCGCTCCCAGTCTTCTGGGGCCCAGAAAGAACCCACCTTCTGTACACTCACTGATTCTCTCGGTGTCCCTCTAGCCATCTCAGAACAAGCCCACCCCTTATACTTGTCTAGTGCTTCTCCCTGTTCATCTTCCTCCACTTGATCAAGGCAGTGGAATTAATGCTACCATTGTGCAGGGGAGGCTCAGAGAAGCGAAGCAACTTACTAAAGATCACACAGCAATGGGCAGGGAGAGGACTCGAATCCAGGTCTCTGGCCTCCCCATCCAGCGCTCTAACCAGGGCGGGAGCTGAGTTGGGGAGGCTCCGGGGGAACAACGAGGTGGGTTCTACGACAGAGAGGGAGACTTGGTCCTGTTAGTTCCTCAGGGCGCGGGGGGGGAGGGCTGTCCAGCCCTCTCCCTTCCTGGGCCCACGGTTGCTTGCGAAGGAGGAAAAGGAAGAGGAATGAGAGGGCCCAGACGGAAGGGGAGCTCCCCAGTGGCCTGACTGAAGGCAGGTAGCTGCCCTCTCTGTGCCTCCATTTCCACAATTGCCATTTGAGGTTGGGGCTGGACAAGGTGAGCCCCCAGGTTCCCTCTGGTTCTGAGGTCTTGAGGAGCCTGAGGTCAGGCACCAGAGTCGTGCCGGCCAGAGCCCCTCCGGGATGTTTGGGTGGGGGCGGGGCAAGCCCGGCCTGGCCCCAACATGTCTGGGGGGGGGCCCACTGCAGAGGGGAGAACCCAACCAGTGACACAGGACCCCTGGCTTTCTAGCACAGCTGGCAGTGACCTTGGGCAAGTCCCTTACTCTCTGGTCATCTATCTTCTCATCTGTCAAATAAGGGACCACACTGCTGCCCCTTCTGGCCCTGGGGAGACCACACCTGAGGCTCCCCGGGAGAGCAGCTCATAGTTGGCTGATTTGGGCATGCAGGAGTCTGAATCAGACATCGATAAACATCGGTCACCCAGCTTTCCTGGGTCACCAGGCAACAGACACCAACGAGGCCCTGTTCATCTTCCTCCAAAGCCACTGTCCCCAGAGCTCTGGCCCAGGGTGCCCAGGCCTTGGAGGCTCCTCCCAGGACCCAGCTCCCCACAGCACTAGTGGCCAAAATCCCTGGTTAATGAAAGACAGACGGCTCGTCTGGGCCGCAGGGGAGGTAGGTGTGCGGGGCCGGGACTGTGGCAGCTGTCCGATGGGCAGGGGCTGGAGGGGAGAAGTGATTCACGAACCAGAAAGATGAGGAGAGGGACTCACCGCGGGCAGGACGGTCCCGGGGCCTCCTCCAGAGAGACTGCCCCTGGGGCACGCAGGGCTGCAGCTTTGTAGGCTCTCAGGGTGGGAGGGGCCGCATCCCCTGACTTTGGGGAGGGAGGGAAGAGCAGAAATGATCTCAGCCACAAGGTCCAGAAGCGACGGGGAACAAAACTGGCCGTGACGCCCTCTTCACCGGGCACAGTCCTTCGGTTTGCCAGAATCCGTGAGACAAGACGCTTCACTTCACAGCTGAGACACGGAGGCCCAGGAAGGGCCGGAGACCCCTACCGCGTCACCCAGCATGGGCCTGAACTTGGCTGTGGACTTGCTCCCACCACCTCGAGGCTCCCAATCTGAGCAAGCAGGAGGTCTGTGCTCACCTGCCCCGGACAAGCGGCCGCCCCTCCCCCTGGCTGCTGGCCCTGGGAAGAGGGATGCTTCCCAGAAGAGAAGTGGACAGCCCTCCATCCCCCATGTCGATTACAGACGGGAGATTCCGTGCGGTGAAGAATGGGAGGCGGGGAGCACAATCTTCTTCTAAGGATGTGTTACAAGGACAATCAAAAGGGATTCTGTCAGCCCCGGCTTGACCAAGCTAGCACAGGGTTAAGTTGGATTCTGAGAGATGAGGCTCCCCCCCCCCCACCGCCTCATTCACATGGAGAATGGGGATCGGCAGTCCGCTTGGGGGACCGGGAGAGGAAAGTAGAGAAAGGGCAGAGTGGGTTGGGATGCGTGGCGTGTCGTTGGTACAGGTCAGCAAAGGGGACCCTTCACCCACCACCAGCACCCGGACTCTCCACGGGCACCCGTGGGAATTGGAAAAGAGACAGCTCCCTCCCCCACCCCTCACCTGTCAGAGGCTCCGCTGACACCCCTGCACCTGAGCCCCCCCCAAACCCGGTTCTGTGGCCCCCACGCCGCAGGAAGGCATTGCCTCCGAGTTGAGGAACCAAGGCTTCGGGAATGATGTTCTCCAATTCAGTCCATCCGAGCCATGGTCTCCAACCTGCAAACGGGAGATAACAAGACGTCCCTCGTGGGCTTTGTGAGGATTAACACGACACGCGTAGCGTCTGGCAGCCGGTAAGCTCTCCACGGCTCCTACCTTTACGGCCTTGCCTTAGCCAAGTTCACGCGCTCATTGCTTTACGCCGGTCTCTCATAAAAGTCTCCTGGCTGATGCCTCGACACCAGCCCCTCGTCCCTCCATTTCGTCCCGCACTCTCCGCCACGGCGAGGATCCTGACACGCTAACCCAAGTCTGGCCATTTCTGGCCTTAAAATTCTGTCAGTCCTGGATAAGGGACGAAATTAAAGAATGACTGGAAACTTTGCTACAGTAGTGCAGTTACGTTTTTGTTTTTAGAGAGTTCTTAACTTTTAGAGATAACATACTGAAATATTGATATATGAACTGATAGTGTGATTTGTTTCAAAATAACCTGAGGGTGTGGGTAGAGCTGAAACGAGCTTGGCAAATCATTCATTGTTGAGCCAGGCAGGTGGTGGTCTATGGGGGTTATTACACCAGCTCCCAGCTTTTCTGCGTATTTGAAATTTCCTACAGTAAGAAGCTTTTATTTATTTTTTTACATTTGTTTTTGAGACAGAGACAGAGTGTGAGCGGGAGAGGGGCAGAGAGAAAGGGAGACACAGAATCCGAAGCAGGCTCCAGGCTCTGAGCCATCAGCCCAGAGCCCGACGCGGGGCTCGAACTCACGGACCGCGAGATCATGACCTGGGCCGAAGTCGGACGCTGAACCGACTGAGCCACCCAGGCGCCCCAGGAAGCTTTTAAAACGTGGAGGGAGAGTAGATGAAAACGTGGCAGGATGTGATCATTGGCGGTGGGCACAGGGGAGTATTTATACTACATACTTTGGGGCGTATTTGTACATTTTCAAGGCCAAAAGTTGTTTTCGATCTTGTGTTCTGAAAGGAAATTCTGTCTGCTCCTCCTTGCTGCCCCAGGACGGGGCTCCTTAGCGCGGCCCCAGGGTCCTTCACGAGCTGTCCCTTCAGCCGCACCTGCCACTGTCCCAGCTCTCTGGTCCCTGTACCTACCTGTACCTCATGCTCTGGGATCCAGGACTGTAGTCAGCAGCCAGGCACTCCAGTCTGTGTCTCACCCCCAATGCACCGGGCTCTGTCCCCTCGGTGGCACGTCGTGAAACCCCGTGTGCCAAGAGGTCTTGGTTGAGCCAAAGAGTGGCCTTCTCTAGGGAGCAGTTCCTACCTCTCCTCTGGCCTCTACCCTGATGGAACTGATCACTGCTTCCCTGCAGCCCCTACAAGCCCTCAGGGACACGGGCTGCAAGGGGCAGGGTTTGTCTTCGTGCGCCCAGAGCCTAGCACCAAGCCTGAAGCTCGGTAATTGTCCACTGAGTACGGAGAGGTCTCACCTAACGCGGGTCTTGGTCTGGCTGCCCAAAGCCCGAAGAATGGGGATCATTTCCTGAGGTCGCCCTGCCCCCTGTTGGTGGAAAGTAGCTTTGCAAGGATGGCTGGAAGCAAAACTGGACTCCCCAGGCCCCCAAAGCCTAGGGCTGCCGTTCCACAGAGCTCTGAACCAGGCTGGGAGATGGGGAAGCCCGCCACGGAAGCATGCACAACCCATCACTGTTCGCCTCTCCTAACGCCTCGGGGCTCTCAGGTCGGCTCACTGAGGACTCGCCTGAGGAACAGGCCATGCCCTCCCTCAGGCCAGCTGACGTTTGCCAGGCCCCCCCCCGCCCAACACATACCTTGTCTCTGCCTGGCCAGCTCCCGGGGAATCTTCAAGACCTGCGCCAGTCATGCCTCCATGTGGACGCTACACTGTCACCCACTTGTAGAGTTACGCTGTGTCACTCTACTACGGCCCCACCACATCCCTCTAGGATAGCACTTGTCACGTGTATTACCGGTATAACTGTCTCCTTCCCTAGACCGGAGGGTCCTTGAGAGAGGACACTGGTCTCAGCATGGCAGAGACCCATGAAGAACTGAATTTGTGGAGCCGCCTGGGTGGCTCGGTCGGTTGAGCTTCCGACTCTTGATTTCGGCTCAGGTCATGATCTCACAGTTCATGGGATCGAGCCCCGCGTCGGGCTCTGTGCTGACAGTGCAGAGCCTGCTTGGGATTTCTCTCTCCGCCCCACGCCCCCACCCCACCCCGCCCCTGCCCCGCTTGCACACATGCATTCTGTCTCTCTCTCAAAACAAATTTAAAAATAGTAATAAACTTAAAAAAAAAAATTTGAACTCGTGATTTTGGCTTCTACCGCTATTGCCAAAGCTCCCTGCTGTCCTTTGGAAGGAAGGCTGACTCATCAGCCAGGAGGATGTGGTGGTTTTTCTCTCCCTCAGGAAGAAACTGAGACTTTCTATTTCTGATGTCTAGACCTGTGCTGTCCAGGATGGCTGCCACCAGTCCCCAGTCACACGTGGCCTGCAGACAGCGGAAAGCACCTGACCTACCCCTCCCCCATCAGCAAGGACTTCTGCCCAGATGGCTGGAGCCATCCCAGAATGGAGTACGTCTAAGACAGTGAGTGTTCCGTGACTGGAGGCATTGAGCAACCCCAGGGACATCCCTTCCTAAACACCAGTGGCCACCTCCAAGTGTCTCAGGACTCTTGGGTGGCTCCTAAGCTGTCTTTCAGACCTCATTTCATTCAACAACATTTTTTTTTTTTTAATTTTTTTTTCAATGTTTTTTTTTTTTTGTTTTTTATTTTTGGGACAGAGAGAGACAGCGCATGAACGGGGGAGGGGCAGAGAGAGAGGGAGACACAGAATCAGAAACAGGCTCCAGGCTCTGAGCCATCAGCCCAGAGCCCGACGCGGGGCTCGAACTCACGGACCGCGAGATCATGACCTGGGCCGAAGTCGGACGCTTAACCGACTGCGCCACCCAGGCGTCCCCATTCAACAACATTTAGTGAGTGCCTATCGGAGCCGGGTGCCAAGCTGAGCATCAGACATGTGATGGGGAGGGACCAAATGATCTCGGCGGGGGGTGGGGGGGATGGGGGGCAAAATCATCACCGTCACCACCATCCTGATTGAGAACCACTGTTCCAGACCCTTCTGAAGGTAAGCATGCTCCCTGTGAGAGATGAGTGGGAAAGAGCCATCTGTGTTGGGGGTGGAGGCAGGGAGCAGCTGCCCCACGGGTGGCTCCGTGGGCCTAGGACAGGGCGCAAAGGTGACCGGGTTCAGGATTCCAGCCGGCAGACCCTGCTGTCCTTGCCTACTGGCTCTGAGGCTCTGCACCCCTGGAGAACTGCTGAGAGAGTCCCTGAGGAGCAGCCTCGTTTGCTGAGAAAGGGGACACCCCCACTTGGGCCTCAGGGAAGGCCAGTTACCGGAACAGAAGCACAGGCAACAGAGCAGGGGTCCAGGATGGGACGGCAGCGCCCCCTGCGGCAAACGTTGAGGCTCAAAGCCCGGAAGAGGAAGCAAGATTCTTCGCTCATGTGAAAACAGGCACGGCGACCAGAATTATGAACTCAGAGAAGCTTAGAACTGGAAGCGATCTAGAGACCATGAATGGAAAGTTTTGCCCCAGGCAGCCCCAGGGGGGTCAGTGCGTCCAACCAGGTACAACAGAGACCTCCGCTTTGGAGGGGGGCCTGTCCCATGTGGCACAGGCACGGCTGGTTGAGAGTTGTGCTAATCCACAGGAAAACACTAAAACTAAATAGTGCATTGGTGTGGCTGCAGACAAGCTACTATCAAAATTCACACCCACCTGCACACCCAACCATGGCCAATTAGAAATGTAATGGGAAAAATATCCTATGCACAATGGCCAACCGAGACTATAAAATACCTAAGAGTAAACTTAATGAGAAATGTCCAAGTCCCGTACAAGGAACACAATAAAACTTTACTGAAGGACGTAAAGAAGGCCTGTATAAATGGAGTGGTATATCATACTCTGGACACGAAGCCTCAATAATATGAAGATGTCAATTCTTCCCAAATTAAATCTATAAATTCAACGCATTTCCAATCGGAACCCTCACGGGATTTTTATAGAACTTGACAGAGGCTGGTTTTCAAGCTCATCTGGAAGAGTAACATTTTGAAAAAAGAAAAAAAAAAGTGAGATGAGACTCGACCTACCAAATATCAAAATGCGCTGTAAAGCTAGAGTGATTAAAACAGGGCAGAGTTGCTGCATCAAAGGAATTGAACAAAGACTCCAGAAGCCATGCTATGGGGATTATGGAAACTCGGGGAAAATGCGAGAGCAGTATCCAGATTGGGGGAGGGGGGCCGGGAAATAGACTAGTTGAGGTCTGAACAAATAGGGTGGGGTTCTTCCTTATCCACTTGGACAACAAACTGGTAAGTATCGCTGTTTTTGTTGATTTTGTTACTAGTATTATTTTGTCTCACACGCCACCCAAAAGTAAATTCCAGAGAGATTAATAATCTGAACACTTTACCAGCTGTCAAATATTTGTTCAGCTTGGCGCGAGGAAGCCCTTTCTAAACTAGACATGAGACCCTGCAACCACAAGGGAAGAGTCAGACAGACTTGACCCTCTAAAAATTTAACATTTCGCTGTACCACTAAGCTAAAAGGCAAATGAGATTCCGAGAAAATATTTACAGCATCTGTGACAAACGAAGGGCTGTTATCCTACAAATCAACAGGAAAAGGACCATCTTGAATTAAGAAAAACAAAAGAGAGCAGGCGGGTAGGTGGGGGAGGAAGGAGAATCAAGGGCATGTGGGTTGAAGAGCAGGACAGCACTGAGGGCAATGGGTTGAATCCGCTGGGGACCCTGAGAGACGCTGTATAACATGCCAGGATTGCTCCCCCAAGGGGCAAGGAAGCAGACTGTACCCACTAAGTCCTGGTCCATGTTGGTGGGGAACAGGGTATTACCCTCCCTCTACATCTGTCTATACGGAGCTTGTTCTAGGGGCCGAGAATGTCCTCAGGCAGAGGGAGGCAGATAGCATCAGTGGGCAGACGGTGCAGGTGACCTTCATGTGGGGTTAACAGGACATAGGCACAATGCCAGGCACTTGTCATGGAATAGCCCATTTAGTCGTTGCAAAAACCCTATAAGGCAGCTAATTTTTTTTTAATGTTATATTTATTTTTGAGAGAGAGAGAGAGAGAGAGAGAGAGAGAGCAAGGAAGGGGCAGAGAGAGGGAGACAGAGGATCCAAAGCAGGCTCTGCGCTGACAGCAGAGAGCCCAATGCGGGGCTTGAACCCATGAACTACAAGATCATGACCTGAGCTGAGGTCAAGTCAGACGTTTAACTGACTGATCCACCCAGGCGCCCCTACAAGGCAACTATTATTATTATCATTATAATCATCATCATCATCATCCCCATTTTACAGTTGAGTACACTGAGGCTCCAAAAAGTTAAGCAACTTGCTCAAGATCCCACAATTAGGCTGGGGAAGGAGCCAGACCTCAGCACAGACGCCAGCCCAGTTCCTGCGGTTGCCTCTGCGTGGTGACCCTGGGTGGGTACAAAGCAACGTGGAAAGACGGTTTTCACCCAGTTGTAATATCCACAATCTTTTTGTGATTTTTTTGCCGTGTTTGTTTTTTTACTATCAGTATGTGCTCCTTCTATAACTAAAAAAAAAAAAAAAAAGGCTGTGTGACTTGTTCAATCACCATGTGTACGACCTGAAATTAATGTAGCGTCACCAAATGGCAAGTCTACCTCAATAAAATTTTTTTTTTAATTTTTTCAAAGGTTGTGTGGGTTTGCGTTTGTTTTTTGTTTTAACTTCTAGATCCTTAGCCTCAGATCTGGCAAAAAAAAAAAAAAAAAAAAATAGCGGTACGTAAATGTTGGTGACAGAGATGTCACCCCAAGACAGCCCTTCTAGAATAGCTTATATGCTGTTTGGCAGCCATCTCAACCAGCGTACGAACAGTACGTGAGCGCGGATCTGGGAAACATTTGTTGAGAGGGTATTAAGTACCGGACATAGGGTCAGACACCGTGGGGAATTCAGAGATGCCATTTTTCATCCCTGAGAGCAGGGGAAAGAAAAGAAAGAAGAAAGAGACCAAATAAAGCTCAGTCCGGAAGTGGGTGAAGTCCGTGGGGAAGGCCACCTGGCAGGGCTGCATTTACTGGAGCAAACAGATTCTGAGTCTCGGGGCCTTCCCCTCCATGGGACCCATCCAAGGACCAACCCAGATGACGTACGTGTTTTTGTGAAAGTTGCCAAAGAAAGGTATTTGGGGGAGCGCCTGGGTGGCTCAGTTGGTGAAGCATCAGACTCTTGATTTTGGCTCAGGTCATGATCTCAAGTTTCACGGGTTCGGGCCCCGCGTCGGGCTCTGTGCTACGGTGCGGAGTCTGCTTGGGATTCTCTCTCTCTCTCTCTGCCCCTCCCCACACCTGCATGCTCTCTCGCTCGCTTGCTCTCGCTCTCGCTCTCTCTCTGTCTCTCTCAAAATAGATAAATAAACTTTAAAAGAATAAAATTTATAAGAAAGCTATTTTGGTAGTTTAAACCCAATAGGCTAAGCCCCCTTGTCTTTTGTCTCTCGGACTTTCCCACTTTCCTGGTGTTGCTCACCTCAGGTAGGGTTGTGTTAGACTAGATGTTGATGTGTTTGGGGATCTGGCTACGGGCAAGCTGAGTTAGGAACGCACTTAATTTGGGTTCAGAGGGATAGATACATGTAAGTAATTCTCAGTCACTGCCGTGTCTACATTAGCTATTGCTGGACATTCTGGTTGTAGGAACAGCTTCCAGAAATATTCTCGCCTCCTGCTATGCTAACACATCCGGCCAGCAACAGAAAGGTGTGGGGCAGACACTGCATGTGACCTGCATGTGTCTCTTGGACCCTGGCAAAAGGCAGGTGGGCCATATAGGAGGAAAAAGCCTCCCTAGGTACAGAGCCAGCACCAAACCTCTGGAAAATTCTTCCAGTTGTCAGTTGTGTAACATTTGTAAAACGCGTGTTTTCATTTTCATCAACACCTAGTCAAACAAGACATCTTCTCCTTTGTTAGGGAAATCCTCAATAATGTAACATATTCAGTTATTAATTATTAATTAATTAATATTAACATAGTCACTGCTGGGTTTTTTCCATTTGTAGTGCACAGACAGAATGTATCAGCATTCCATCGTCAGATCCAGATTGTACTGGCAAGCACGTATGCGTGAAGTCAGTTTATGCCTCGAAATTCTCAACAAAATAATCCTTTCTTTCTTCTAGCGTAGTTATCGAAATGAATCTTCCTATGCTCTCTTTACAAAAGGCTAATGAAAAACTACCATCATAGGAAGAGGTGATCAAAATGTAGATGAAATCGCAGGAAATAAATACTATTATAGGTGGCATGTCAGGCCCCCAATTAAAATATTATATTATTTCTCTGAACTCTGTGATGTTTATAGCAGTTCGTTTAAATTTGCAATTTGTTGCAACTGCCTTTCTCCTTCTGAGTAAATATTCACGTTTGAGTTTAAATTTGAGGGAGGAGCCTTTTTCTGTACTTTGTGTTCTTTTTCTTAAAGAAAAGAGGGCCGCCACGGGGGTGCCTGGGTGGCTCAGTGGGTTAATCCACTGACCCTTGATTTGGGCTCATGTCATGATCTCGCGGTTCATGGGATCCAGCCCCACATCGGGCTCTGTGCTGACAGCATGCGGAGCCTGCCTAGGATTCTTTCTCTCCCTCTCTCTCTCTCTCTTTCTCTCTCTCTCTGCCCCTCCCCTGCTGTGTGCAGGCTTGTGCATGTGCGCGTGCTCTCTCAAAATAAACCTTAAAAAAATAGATTAGGCTTATACAAAAATTCTGGATCTGTACCTGCTCCTTGGGAGAGGTCATTTAATGGAGGGTGACATTTTAGGGGTAGAATGGGATAATCAGAAGAAGATGGCCCAAACAAATCCAGACATTATGAACCTCTAGACTCACCTAGGGGCCTCAGAAGTTTCCCTTGGGCAGACCGTGCCCCTGGGGCTATGCACATGCCTGACGCCCAGTCCCATGCTGTGTGGCCTAAAGGACAGCCTCTCTTTCCACCGGGCCGGCATCCAACTTCTCCAGGGGCTCCGTCATAGGGGTCCTCCCTGTAACTCATCAGATATTTCCAGCATCAACTTAAGACACAACCCTAATCCAGACGCCTGAGTGGCTCAGTCGGTTAAGCCTCCGACTTCCGCCCGGGTCATGATCTCGCGGTTCACGAGTTTGAGCCCCACGTCCGGCTCTGTGCTCACAGCTCGGAGCCTGGAGCCTGCCTCGGATTCGGTATCTCCTTCTCTCTCTGCCCCTCCCCACCTCAAAAATAAATAAACATTAAAAAAAAAAATTCTTTGAAAAAAGATCCAATGTTAATCTACCACATCCCCATCCCAGCTTTGTAGTGATTGTGGAAACACAGGAGACATGGAATGTCCATTGGCCTAGGTCCCTGTGCAACAACAGTGGGTAGAATTCACCTGTCAACCTGCATTGGATATGTTGTGAGAGAAAGAAACTCTCGTTATGTTGAGCCACTGAGGTTTGGGGGGTTACTTGTTTCTGCAGCGTAACCCCATCCTGACAGACAGAGGCATTAAATGGAGGAGTTGAGGCCGCTTAGCCCGATGTGAGGCCCCCAGACCCCTGGTTAGTTCATCTGTTCGTATTCCACCACAGAGAACATGGCTCATGAGTCAAAGCTTGCCCCACTGGGGAGAAAGGGGTGACAGGGAAATGACCCTTCCTATAGGAAGATGATAAGTCCTTTTCACTTTCACCAGAATATGGTTCTGCTTCAAACTTGCCCTCTTAACACCAGGGTTGTGGGATTGAGCCCCGCGTCGGTCTCCACACTGAGCGTGGAGCCTGCTTGAGATTCTGTCTCCCTCTGCCCCTCTCCACTGCTCATGCTCACTTGCTCTCTCTCTCTCTCTCTTTCTCTCTCTCAAAAAATGGTGGTGGGGGGGACAGAGAAGGGACACGTGGTAGTCAGTGGGCCTTAGCAATTCTGAAATCCATCACGGTATGATCATAGATCACATGATCCCGGATCCAGTCCTGCCCCTGGGAGTAAATCTTCATATCTATTGGCTTAGAACACTGAGTTCTTCTCTCTGAAATGAGGCTTTTTCTTCTTGATAAGAAATGCTTCTGTTTGAAGTGCAATAGCTTTTTCTGTCTGAATCCTACTCCTAGAAGGTAGGAAGTACAGTAGACTCTCTTTTCCTTGTGAATTGTCTCTATCTTTTCATTCCAACTTGGTAGTGCTATTACCAATACAATTCTTTTAAAAAATTTTTTGAGGTTCCTATGAATCTTATGGAGGTTTATTCTATTAGACAAAAATTCCAGCCACAAATGTCCTCGAGAGAGGCCCCTCTCTACCTTGGCTGTGAGTCAGGGAACTGCAGAATAATGTCCTTAAGATTGTTAACAGTTCTCCTGCTTGGTAAAGTTGTTCTAAGAGTCACATCCTAAAGATTTTTCTAGAAGACCTGTTGTCTACCTGAAAGTACCTATGAGATGCAGCCCAAATCTAAGGTCATAACAGAGTCTTACAATGACAGCCCTGACTTGATCTTTACTGTGAAGGCATTTCTTACTTTGAGAACCTTTTGCTAACTGGAAAGACTGTCCTGACTCCTCTCTGTTTCATCTAAATTCTGCTCAAAAAAACAAACAGCTCAGTGTGCCCGGCTGGCTCAGTTGGTAGAGCACGTGACTCTTGATCTCAGGGTCATGAGTTCAAGCCCCACATTGGGTGGAGAGATTTCTTAAAACAAACCAACAAACCAACCCAACAGCTCACTGCCAGCTCACCATTCCCTCTCTTCTCAATGTCATCATAGACAGCTAGGAGCTAAGCACAAGTTCATTAGGTAGCCCCTTCTCTCTTGCAGGTGACTTGAAGAGACAATCTTCCTAATTGTTCTTGAGTCCTCTTTTTTTTCCAATAAGAATCTCATCACTGTCTTTTAAACGTTTTTTACTGAAGTATAACATACATCTAAAACAGTTCGTAATTCATAGATGTACAGCTTGACGACTTTTCACCGACATACCCGCAAAGCCAACACGCAGACTAAGAGACAAAGCATTACCAGAAGCCCACTCGCCATCTTTCTGAACCTAACTATCCAATGGTTATGACTGTCCTGAGACTTCATACCCTAAATTTGTTTTTTAATTCAAGGTTACTGAGTTATAATTTACATTTTCATACTTTTTGGCGAAGGCAGGCATCCAGTCATTTGACACATCACAATCAGAATTCAAAATATTTTAATTGCCACCCCCAAAATTCCCTTGCACCCCTCTGGAGCCAGGTCCTTCCCCTCCAGCCCCTTGCAGTCAATCACTAATCTTTTCTCTGCGTAGAATAATGTATTTTTCAGAATATTATGTAAATAATAATACAGTACAATTGAATTTGGGCTGCTGTCACTTAGCATAATGGATTTGGGATTCAGCCATTACATTGAATGAGCCCACAGACCATTTTTTTACATTGCTGAGTAGTATTCCAATGTATGAATGCATATGTGTTTATTCACTCATCTGTTGATAGACATTTGGATTATTTCCAGATATAGCTGCTATGCACACTTGCACATAGGTTTTTGCACGGACCTATTTTCATTTCTCTTGGAGTGAGATTGCCGATCTATAAGGCAAGTGTATGTGTAACTTCATAAAAAGTTGCCAAATTGCTTTCCAAAGTGGCCGAATTATTTTGGATTTCCACCGGCAATGTGTGAGAGCTCCAGCGGGCCCACATCCTCATCAACAGGTAGCTGACGTCTAAACGTGTTGGTATAGGATCCAGGCTCGGAACAGTTTCCTGCACCAAACCTGAGGGGCAGAGGGTTTTTTTTTCTCCTGCTGGAAATAAAGCCACGGTGGGTCTTTACCTGGGCTCTGGAAGTGAGAGTGTGTGGGTCCTCTCCGAGTGACTGAGGCTTTTGCTCCTTTGCGACCAGGGTCTGGAGGAGGGCGGGGTTTGGCACTTTCCCCACAGCAGCAGCCAATCCCCTCCGGTCCCTGCCCCGCTGAGGGGTCTCCCTCCCATCTTTCACCTCTGCACCTGCTGGAGTTCGGAAGGCAAACTGTCCCCGAGTCTGTGGCCCCAGCTCTTCTGGGCTGCTATTCCAGCATGCGCCCTGGCTCCCAACTACTTGTTAAGGTTTTAGCTGATTTCTTCTTGCCCACTGTTAGGGAAGCTGTGTGTGTCCCCCCTCCCTCCCCGAGTGCCAGAGCCAGTCTGCATTCCTCCCTTGGACTTCAGGCTCCTCGCCCTGAGAGCTCAGCTTCATGGCCAACAGAAGAAAAGTGATGATTTTGTAGTATATCCAGCCTTCCCCATGTTAGTGTGGGAGCAGCACTCTTTGTAGCTTTCTACCTCCTGAGTGCGAGGGCACCTTCCTTACTGTCTTTGCAGCCTTCCTTCTGCCTTCTCCCCACCCACCATTCCCAGGCAGCTTGTTTTGAGCACTCCACTTCCAGGTACTAAGTTTTGTTCGGGAATCTATGTGTCCTGTTCCCTGTATTGCTGGATGGCAAACCACCCCCAAATCTGGTGGCTTAAAATGAAAACGTACTACTAGTTTTCATAATTCCATGGGTTGACTGGTCTCTGCTGGGCAGTGTTCTTACTTGGGGTCTCACCTGGGACTGCAGGCAGATGTCTGCTGGGGCTGAAGTCATCTGAAGGTCTGGACGGCCACAGAGCCCCAGTCCCACACTGGCAGATGATGAGCAGAAGCCACGAGGCATGAACACGGACAGTCAAGGTCCATTGGATGTGGTCTTTGGAGACTAGCTAACATCCTACCTAACACTGCATATAAAAGGGGACCCTTTACATTTAGGTCTTACATTTATCTAACCATAGAATTAACAAAAGAAAAGGAAGAATATTGTCATGGCAGGGAAATTATCAGATAAATCTTCAAAGGCACAAAGTTATAAGGCAGAGAAAAAAAAAAGAGATAAGCCTAGTACACCAAAACACAAAATTTCTCCCAATAAAGGACACCACGGAAGAAGTTAGTATGCCGATGGCGAAACGGGAGGACATATTTGCAATATCGAAAGTGGACAAAGCGATTAGTGTCTAGATATAAACTCTTGCATATCAACTAAAAAAAAAAAAAAAAAGAAAGAAAACACTAAAACCCCTTTAAAATGGGAAGACTATTAAAAGGTAAGTTAGGGGGGGGGCGGGGGGCTTGGCTGGCTCAGTCTGTGGAGCATGCGACTCTTGATCTCCGGGTTGTGAGTTCGAGATCCACGTTGGTGCAGAGATTACTTAAAGATAAAAAAAAAAATCTTTAAAATAAAAAAAAAAAAAAAAGGTAATTGACAAGCCATAAGCCCCAAGTGCTAACAAACATATGAAGAGGGGCTCAGAATCCTTAGTAATCAGAAAAACACAAAGTAAAGCAGTGAGCTACCAGCTTATACTGATTCACTTGGCAGAAATTAAAAAGCTGGAGAGTGTCCAGTGTAGACTTAGGTGTGATAGGAACCCTCACACGATGCGTGTGACATAAGGACCAGCATGGCCATTGTCCAGAGCATCGGAAGCTATTTTGCGATACGTACCCATGAGGGAATTGCTGGATTTATAGGCTACATATTTATATATTTGTATTTATATATGTATATATATTTACATATTTATATATTGACATTGATATTTAAGTTGCCTGACTAACTCCCCAGAAGCCGGGGAGCCATAGGGTTGGAAGAGGTGCCGACTGCGACATCATTCTTTGTTGCTTTGCTATGTGTGTGTTGCACACTGACATTCCGGGGGGGGGGGGGGGGGTTGGTAGTGGTGGTGGTGGGAGCAGGGAGCCGGAAGCTACCTGCGTGTCCCTCCCTGGAGGAAGGATAACTTGGGACACTCAGCAGCAGTTAGAAGCTACAGACCAAGTACACAGATAGCAGACATGGGAGGAAGAAACCGAATGAGATACGGCACAGCGATCCACTTACAAAAATTAAAAATACCTACAGTTGGGGGGCGCCTGGGTGGCTCAGTCGGTTGAGCGCCCGACTGCGGCTCAGGTCACGATCTCACTGTTTGTGGGTTCAAGCCCCGCGTCGGGCTCTGTGCTGACAGCTCAGAGCCTGGAGCCGGCTGCGGATTCTGTGTCTCCCTCTCTCTCTGTTCCTCTCCCACGTATACTCACTCAGTGTCTCTGTCTCTCAAAAACAAATAAATGTTAAAAAAATATTTTTTTTAAAAGATGGACAAACAGATCAATGGAACAGGATAGAGTCCACATGTATAGGTCAGTTATAAGTAAACCACACATATACCTTCAACTGAGTTTTTACAAAGGTATAAAAGCAATTCCGTGGGGAAAGGAAGAATTGAATATTCATATGCAAAAAGTGAATTCGGATTTATAACTCAAAGCACAGGAAAAATCAACTCGAAATGGATCATAGACCTAAATGCAAAACCAAAAACTATAAAACATGGGAGAAAACATCACAAAAAGGAAACAAAACAGAAAAATCTTTGTGACATTGGGTTAGGTAAAGATTTCTTAGTTGCAGCACCAAAATAACTAATCCATAAAAGAAACATTTGATAAATTGGAATTCATCAAAATTAAGAGCATTTTCTCTTTGAAAGACAGTGTGGAGCGCAAATTAAAAACTGGCATATCTGCAAAACAATCAATATGATTCATCACATCAACAGAGAGGACAAGAACCACACGATCCTTTCAGTAGATGCAGAGAAAGCATTTGACAAAATATAGCATCCCTTCTTGATAAAAACCCTCAAGAAAGTAGGGATAGAAAGATCATACCTCAAGATCATAAAAGTCATATATGAAAGACCCAATGTTAATGTCATCCTCAAAGGGGAAAAACCTGAGAGCTTTCCCCCTAAGGTCAGGAACACGACAGGGATGTCCACTCTCGTCACTGTTATTCAACATAGTATTGGAAGTCCTAGCCTCAGCAATCAGACAACACAAAGGAATAAAAGGCATCCAAATCGACCAGAAGGAAGTCAGACTTTCACTCTTCACAGATGACATGATACTCTATATGGAAAACCCAAAAAATTCCACCAAAAAACTCCTAGAACTGATCCATGATTTCAGCAAAGTCGCAGGATATAGACTCAATGCACAGAAATTGGTTGCATTCCTATACACCAATAATGAAGCGACAGAGAAATCAAGGAATCTATCCCATTTACAACTGCACCAAAACCTATCAAATACCTAGGAATAAATCTAACCAACGAGGTGAAAAAGTCTATACACTGAAAACTATAGAAAGCTTATGAAAGAATGGAAAAACATTCCATGCTCCTGGATAGGAAGAAGAAATATTGTTAAAATATCAATACTACCCAAAGCAATCTACATATTCAATGCAATACCTATCAAAATAACACCAGCATTCTTCACATAACTAGAACAATCCTAAAATTTGTATGGGAACAGAAAACATCCTGAATAGCCAAAGCAACCTTGAAAAAGAAAACCAAAGCTGGAAGCATCACAATCTCAGACTTCAAGCTGTATTACAAAGCTGTATTCATCAAGACAGTACGGTACTGGCACAAAAACAGCCGCTCAGATCAATGGAACAGAATAGAGAACCCAGAAATGGACTCACAAATGTATGGCCAACTAGTCTTTGACAAAGCAGGAAAGAATATCCAGTGGAATAAAGACAGTCTCTTCAGCAAACGGTGCTGGGAAAACTGGACAGCGGCATGCAGAAGAATGAGCCTGGACCACTTTCTTACACCATACACAAAAATAAACTCAAAATGGATGAAAGACCTCAATGTAAGACAGGAAGCCATCAAAATCCTTGAGGAGAAAGCAGGCAAAAACCTCTTTGACCTTGGCTGCAGCAACTTCTTACTCAACACATCTCTGGAGGCAAGGGAAACAAAAGCAAAAATGAACTATTGGGACCTCATCAAGATAAAAAGCTTCTGCACAGCGAAGGAAACAATCAACAAAACTAAAAGGCAACCTACAGAATGGGAGAAGATATTTGCAAATGACATACCAGATAAAGTGTTAGTATCCAAAATCTATAAAGAACTTATCAAACTCAACACCCAAAAAACAAGTAATACAGTGAAGAAATGGGCAAAAGACATGAATAGACACTTCTCCAAAGAAGACATCCAGATGGCCAACTGACACATGAAAAGATGCTCAACGTCACTCATCATCATGGAAACACAAATCAAAACTACAATGAGATACAACCTCACACCTGTCAGAATGGCTAACATGAACAACTCAGGCAACAACAGATGTTGGCAAGGATGCAGAGAAAGAGGATCTCTTCTGCACTGCTGATGGGAATGCAAACTGGTGCAGCCACTCTGGGAAACAGTACGGAGGTTCCTCAAAAAATTAAAAATAGAACTACCCTACGACCTGGCAATTGCCCTACTAGCTATTTACCCAAGAGATACAGGCATGCTGTTTCGAAGGGGCACATGCACCCCAATGTTTATAGCAGCACTATCCACAATAGCCAAAGTATGGAAAGAGCCCAAACCAAATGTCCATTGACAGATGAATGGATAAAGAACATGTGGTGTATATATATATATATATATACACACAATGGAGTATTACTTGGCAATTAAAAAGAATGAAATCTTGCCATTGACAATTACGTGGATGGAACTGTAGGGTATTATGCTAAGTAAAATTAGAGAAAGACAAATATCATATGACTTCACTCATAGGAGGACTTTAAAATACAAAACAGATGCACATAGAGGGAAGGGAAGCAAAAACATAAAAAACTCTTAAATAAGACAAAACATAAGAAACTCTTAAATATGGAGAACAAACAGAGGGTTACTGGAGGGGTTGTGGGAGGGGGGATGGGCTAAATGGGTGAGGGGCATTAAGGAATCTACTTCCTGAAATCATTGGTGCACTATATGCTAACATGGATGTAAATTTAAAAATAAACAATTTTTTAAAAAAATATGGTTAGTATATTAGACTGAGCATTTAAAATAATTGAATATGCACTATATTCCCTTAGAAAAAAATTAAAAAGAAAGCACAAAAGTAGGTAGATTAAAATAGTTGTCGTTAGTTCTGGGAATTGGCATATGAACATATACTTGTATTAGTACAAGTTTAGTACATGTTTACGTAACATGTTTGTATTATATATATAATAAAAACATATATAACATTTTTAAAAAATGGCAAGCCAGATCTCTGATAAAGTGTTCATATCCAGAATAAAGAACCCTCAAAACCCAGTAAGAAAACAAACAGCTCAAAAATAAACAAACAAATAAACAAAAAGGGCAAGAAATTTGAACAGGCAATTCACCAGATTTACCAATGGCAAATAAACACATGAAAAGGTGTTCAATATCTTTACAGTTCCTTTACAGAAACTCAAAGGAAAACCACAATGAGATACCATTACACACCAATTAGAATGACTAAAATTTAAAACATTGACTACTGGGGCTCCTGCGTGGCTCAGTCAGTTAAGTGCCTGACTCTTGATCTCGACTCGGGTCAGCAGTCCTGAGGTCGAGCCTCGGGATAGGCTCCACGCTGAGCTTGGGGCCTGCCTGGGATTCTCTCTCTCTCTCTTTCTCTGCCCCTCCCCCGCTCATGAGTGTGCAAATGCTCTCTCTCCCTCTGTCTCTCTGTAAAAATGAATAAATAAACTTAAAAAAAAATTGACCATAATAAGCATTGGTGCATCTGCGAGGGTTTGTGAGCAAAGAGCTAAGAAAGAATTCTTGAGACATCTTTGGTGCAAAAAGGTGATTTTATTACAGCACAGGGACAGGACC